>NW_020254610.1:0-1223 GCF_003255815.1 Theropithecus gelada
GCTGCATAGCTGGTTGACGTGGAACTGGAATTTGAGCCAGATATTTGTTCAATGAACAAATGTTTAATGAATGAATGTGGAGACCCTGGGTCAATTCATTTATAATAACTGCCAGTGCAGGGACACTGACTCAGCCTCATAAACCCCTTTTCCTACTGGTGCATTCTCTCACAAGAGAATCTCTCTATATCTGGTTACACTGGATGTAATTCATTGACAACAGTCTCGCATTCATTCACTGAACACCATCTCCACCCTGACAGGTGTCTTCTATTCTGCCTCTTTGGAGCATTTCCAGTGTTTTTCTCACCCATCCTGAGAAGACCGAAGCAAATCCAAGTTGCTTGTCTGAATGTGAGGCTATTTAAATACAAACATATGCAGAGAGGGAACAGTCTGCCTCTTGTGTCTCAGGAATCTGTGGCACTCACTGCTTTATATCTCACTGTCCCCATGTGTCTTGCTGCCTGCCTGGCCTGGGAGTGTTAGGGTGTTAAGGCATTAAAGTCCTGGCAGAGAAAAGAAGGGGCTGAGCAAGGGTGACCTTGCTCAAAGGGGACAAAAATATGGAAAAAGAAGGGACAAAAATATGGAAACGCATAAAGGAAAACTAGATATCTCTCATAATTCTACTACCTGAGGCAAGGGCTATGCATTTTTTGTATTTCCTTCTAAAATTTTTCCATATCCTATATCGTTTAAAAATCAATTTTAACAATCAAATTTAAAATATCACTCATAACTCTACTAATCAGAGAATGTTTCTTTTTTATTTTAGCCTATCTCTCTTTTATGCAAATAAACTTGGGATGATATTATATGTGTTGTTTTGTAGTACACTACAATCATTTCCTCTTTAAATTTTTTTGTAGAGACAGGGTCTCACTATGTTGCCCAGGCTAATCTTGAAGTCCTAGGGTCTCACAGTGCTCCCACTTCAGCCTCCCAAAGTGCTGAGATTGTAGGGATGAGCCACCACCTCCAGCCATCATTTCTTAACATCCTTAAATATTCATCCACAAAAGGATTTAACAATGGGAGCTCACCCATCCCTAACCTCATGCCCCACCCGCACATGTCATTTCAATGTGAGAATGAAGAAGAATCTATTCACTCATCTTTGTCAGCCTCCTTCACTGCACCCTCGGCTCAGCAGGAAATGTGCTTGGGATGATGCCATCCTTCTGTGGCTCTGTAATCCACCTGTTAAATGGCTGCTTCAA
>NW_020254611.1:0-1223 GCF_003255815.1 Theropithecus gelada
AGGAGCCATGAGAAAATCAAGTGTTGGCAGCAGTGGTGAGGGTTGATATCAGGGGCCAGGAGGAGGTGGTGAAGGGAGCATGTGCCTCAAGGCAGCCCTGGAACCAGCGGTCCCTGCAGTGAGGTCTGATCTGCAGGGGACGTGGACGGCCACGTGGCGAGGCCCACGGACAGCCTGGACTTGGCTGCCTCAGAACTCTGGTGGACGTTGCAAACGGCCCCACAGGGTTGCAGTGCACATTCCTCGGATAGAGAGAAGACGCTTGGAACTGTTCTCGGCACGAAGCCAGCGCACTGTGAACAGTGGCCACTGCTGTCGTCACTGAGTGCCGTCCAACTGGAGGCATTTGCTCTGCTCAATGCACTTAATTGGGCCAGGAATGGGGTTGCTCTGCCTTCAACAAGCTTGACGCATTGAACGAGGACTCAGTCAGTAAAGTACTCTGTAAATACGCTCTCCTGGCTAGAGCGAGCAAAGCCCAGGGAGAGAGTGGTTCCTCAGTATTAGACAGGTGTTTGTGGTGGGGCCAGCTGTGCGGCCGCCAGAGCGAATGTGACCAGGAAGCCTCTGTCCCCCCGGAGGTGGCCAGCGTAACTGTTACACATGCCGTAGGTAGAAAGTGGGCACTGCTGGGAAACTTGCTCATGTTGCTCTTTTCTGATTGGAAATTCAAGGTTTCTGAGCATCCTACGTCGAATTTGTACATTGCTGAGACTGTACACCTTTCAACATTTGTTTTTTCCTGCTTTTCAGATCCATACAACCTGGCATTTGGCCGTGGCTTCCAGGACAGGCTGGATGCAGAGTGAAGTCCTGTCCTCACTGTCAATCTTTGCAGATGTCTTTCTTGAGAGTCTCAATTAGGTTTTTACTTAACTAGACTTTTAAAATTGCCATGCACATAACTCTACCAGTTACAATCGTGAGCTAACATGGGTTTTTGGTTTTACTTTGAGGAATGTTTAACATTTGCATGCTGGATGTAGGGGTGGAGGTCATTTATCTGCTTTTCATTTCCTTCTTGGTTATACTTAGTGTCTTTCAGGTAAGGTGTGGAAAGCCTGGTACAGGGTGAATTGCAGGCTGCAGTGTGGCACGGTGGACGACAGGCGCGGGCTGCAGTGTGCACAGTGGATATGAGAGAAGCTATTTCCATCCTCGAGGGAAACACACAACAAACAATTTAAAAAACTGATCATCTAGCTTGCATGAGGTCCAACAAA
>NW_020254612.1:0-1223 GCF_003255815.1 Theropithecus gelada
GAGTCTTAGCTATTGTGTGTTCAGAAATTTTAAAGCCACTTTCGTAGCTTATTTTACATCAGCTAAGGTTTTACAATTTAGATGGAGTTTAGCTTTATTTGATTAGATCTTAAACACCTTTTACGCCGGTCTCTATTACCTTGGGTTAATCGTATGGCCGCGGTGGCTGGCAGGAAACTAACCAACCCTAATTGTAGCATAGCTTAGTTAAACTTTAGTTGATTGCTAAAGGTTTGTCACTGCTGTCTCCCGTGGGGGTGTGGCTGAGCAAAGTGTTTTGAGCTGCATTGTGCGTGCTTGATACTTACTCCATATGATCGTTGTGATTTATAGGGTGTCCTCACTGGGGCGGGGATGCTTGCATGTGTAATCTTGCTAAGAGTTAATAGAAAGGCTAGGACCAAACCTATTTGTTTACGGGGTATGTAAGTCCGTCTAAACATTTTCAGTGTCTTGCTTTAGGTGGATTAAGCTACGTAAACAGGAAAAAAGTATAGTTGTGAGGTTTTTTCTTTGGGGTTGTGGTATAAGGATACAGATTTAGTAGTGAGTAAATGCGTGGGAACGAGAAAGCAGGAAGAAGATGGAAAGTGGTGTTGAGTGGTAAGGTGAAGTAATTTTATATTAGTTGAGGGAATAGCAGTTGAAGTTGTGCATAGCTAAAAGATGAGAACGTAAGCTCTGGCTGGGCGAATGAAGGCTTTTGTTTTTGGGGTTTGGCAAAAGCGAGTTTTTAAGGGGAGAAGTCAGAGATGGGGGAGGGGGGGTTTGTTAAAAGTTTCTTGTGTTTTTGTAGTGTAATTAGGAATGGGCTGTAAAACAGTTATTAATATGTCTTACAAGCATGAATTAAATAACACCTTGTAGGAATCATGTGGGGCTAGGATATTGAACATAGGTGCGATCGATAATGGCATGATCTAGGAATCAAAGACAGGCGCTGCGGGACGTGTTGTGGCGGGACCGGCTTTCTGGGATGGGGTCGGGTGCAGACCAGAGATAAAAGATACCAAATGCATGGAGAGCTCCCGTGACTGGTTAATAGGGTGATAGACCCGTGATCTATTGAGATGTCTTATTTAAGGGGAACGTGTGGGCGATCTTGATTGTATGGCCCTGAGGTAAGAACCAGATGCCAGATACAGTTCATTATAGCTACCCCCACGGTTTATGGGCCCGGAGCGAGGAGAGTAGCACTCTTGTGCGGGATATTGATTTCACGG
>NW_020254613.1:0-1223 GCF_003255815.1 Theropithecus gelada
CTGGGCTTCCAAATATCACTTTGCCAATTCCACAAGAACTGTCTTAGCGAAAAGCTTCTTGAGGGGAAAGCTGTAACTCAGTGAGATGATTTCACAGAACACAAAGAAGTTTCTCAGAAAGCTTCTTTCTCTTTGTTTTACGAGGATATTTCCTTTGGCCCTATAGTCTTCAAACAAAGAGATCCGAAATATCTGGTCTCAGATTCCACAGAAATAAGGGTAGCAAAGAGATCCACGAAATACAGATGTAACTCTGTGAGATGAACTAACCGAACACTAAGGAATTTCTCAGAAGGCTTCTTTCCAGATTTCATCTGAGGATATTTACATTTTCACCATAGCCCTCTACGGGCTTCCAAATATCACTTTGCCAATTCCACAAGAACTGTCTTAGCGAAAGGCTTCTTGAGGGGAAAGCTGTAACTCTGCGAGATGATTTCACAGAACACAAAGAAGTTTCTCAGACATCTTCTTTCTCTCTTTTATCGGAGGATATTTCCTTTGGCCCTATAGTCTTCAAAGGGATCCTAAATATCTGTTCTCAGATTCCACAGAAATAAGGCTAGCAAAGAGATCCACGAAATACCGATGTAACTCTGTGACATGAATTAAC
The DNA here is from genome assembly GCF_003255815.1 of Theropithecus gelada. NCBI lineage: Eukaryota > Metazoa > Chordata > Mammalia > Primates > Cercopithecidae > Theropithecus > Theropithecus gelada. The sequence goes on from NW_020254613.1 coordinate 614, forward strand.
AGAACACTAAGAAGTTTCTCAGAAAGGTCCTTTCCGGATTTCATCTGATGATACTTCCTTTTTCACCATAGCCCTCTATGGGCTTCCAAATATCACTTTTCCAATTCCACAAGAACTGTCTTAGGGAAAGGCTTCTTCAGGGGAAAGCTGTAACTCTGTGAGATGATTTCACAGAACACAAAGAAGTTTCTCAGAAAGCTTCTTCCTCTTTGTTATTGGAGGATATTTCCTTTGACCCTCTAGTCTTCAAAGGGATCCGAAATATCTGTTCTCAGATTCGACAGAAATAAGGCTAGCAAAGATATCCACGAAATACTGATATAATTCTATGAGTAGAAGTCACACATCACAGAGCAGTTTCTCAGAAACCTTCTGTCAAGATTTCAATTGAGGATAATTCCTTTTTCACCATAGCCCTATATGGGCTTCCAATTATCACTTTGCCAATTCCACAAGAACTGTCTTAGCGAAAGGCTTCTTGAGGGGGAAGCTGTAACTCTGTGAGATGACTTCACAGAACACTAAGTCGTTTCTCAGAAAGCTTCTTTCTCTTTGTTATCGGAGGATATTTCCTTTGGCCCTATAGTCTTCAAAGGGATCCGAAATATCT
>NW_020254614.1:0-448 GCF_003255815.1 Theropithecus gelada
CAAAGAGATCCAGGAAATACAGATGTAACTCTGTGAGATGAAGTAACGGAACACTAAGCGGTTTCTCAGAAAGCTTCTTTCCCGATTTCATCTGAGGATATTTCCTTTTTCACCATAGCCCTCTATGGGCTTCCAAATATCACTTTACCAATTCCACAAGAACTGTCTTAGCGAAAGACTTCTTGAGGGGAAAGCTGTAACTCTGTGAGATGATTTCACAGAACACTAAGAAGTTTCTCAGGAAGCTTCTTTCTCTTTGTTATTGGAGGATATTACCTTTGGCCCTATATTCTTCAAAAGGATCCGAAATATCTGTTCTCAGATTCCACAGAAATAAGGCTAGCAAAGAAATCCACGAAATACAGATGTAACTCTTTGAGTGGAAGTCACACATCACAGAGCAGTTTCTCAGAAAGCTTCTTTCCATATTTCATATGAGGATATTTGC
>NW_020254614.1:482-1223 GCF_003255815.1 Theropithecus gelada
TGAGGATATTTCCTTTTTCACCATAGCCCTCTATGGGCTTCCAAATATCACTTTACCAATTCCACAAGAACTGTCTTAGCGAAAGACTTCTTGAGGGGAAAGCTGTAACTCTGTGAGATGATTTCACAGAACACTAAGAAGTTTCTCAGGAAGCTTCTTTCTCTTTGTTATTGGAGGATATTACCTTTGGCCCTATATTCCTCAAAAGGATCCGAAATATCTGTTCTCAGATTCCACAGAAATAAGGCTAGCAAAGAAATCCACGAAATACAGATGTAACTCTTTGAGTGGAAGTCACACATCACAGAGCAGTTTCTCAGAAAGCTTCTTTCCATATTTCATATGAGGATATTTGTAGTTTCACCATAGCCCTCTATGGGCTTCCAAATATCACTTTGACAATTCCACAAGAACTGTCTTACGGAAAGCCTTCTTGAGGGAAAAGCTGTAACTCTGTGAGATGATTTCGCAGAACACAAAGAAGATTCTCAGAAAGCTTCTTTCTCTTTGTTATCGGAGGATATATCCTTTGGCCCTATAGTCTTCAAAGGGATCCGAAATATCTGTTCTCAGACTCCACAGATATAAGGCTAGCAAAGAGATCCACGAAATACAGACGTAACTCTCTGAGATGAATTAACACAACACTAAGCAGATTCTCAGAAAGCTTCTTTCCAGATTTCACCTGAGGATATTTGCTTTTTCACCATAGACCTCTATGTGCTTCCAAATATCACTTTG
>NW_020254615.1:0-602 GCF_003255815.1 Theropithecus gelada
CAGCATAGCCCTCTATTGGCTCCCAAATATCACTTTGCCAATTCCACCAGATCTGTCTTAGCGACAGGCTTCTTGAGGGGAAAGCTGTAACTCTGTGAGATGATTTCACAAAACACAAAGAAGATTCTCAGAAAGCTTCTTTCCCTTTGTTATCGGAGGATATTTCCTTTGGCCCTATATGGCCCTATAGTCTTCAAAGTGATCAGAAATATCTGTTCTCAGATTCCACAGAAATAAGGCTAGCAAAGAGATCCACGAAATACTTATGTAACTCTGTGAGTGGAAGTCACACATCACGGAGCAGTTTCTCAGAAAGCTTCTTTCCAGATTTCATCTGAGGATATTACCTTTTTCACCATAGCCTTCTATGGTCTTCCAAATATCACTGTGCCAATTCCACAAGAACTATGTTAGCAAAAGGCTTCTGGAGGGGAAAGCTGTAGCTCTGTGAGATCATTTCACAGAACACAAAGAAGATTATCAGAAAACTTCTTTCTCTTTGCTATCTGAGGATATTTCCTTTGTCCCTATATGGCCCTATCGTCTTCAAAGGGATCGGAAATATCTGTTCTCAGATTCCACAAAAATAAGGCTAGCAAAGA
>NW_020254615.1:665-1223 GCF_003255815.1 Theropithecus gelada
CTTCTTTCCAGATTTCATCTGAGGATATTTCCTTTTTCACCATAGCCTTCTATGGGCTTCCAAATATCACTTTGCCAATTCCACAAGAACTATCTTAGCGAAAGGCTTCTTGAGGGGAAAGCTGTAACTCTGTGAGATGATTTCACAGAACACAAAGAAGTTTCTCAGAAAGCTTCTTTCTCTTTCTTATCGGAGAATATTTCCTTTGGCCCTATAGTCTTCAAAGGGATCCGAAATATCTGTTCTCAAATTCCACAGAAGTAAGGGTAGCAAAGAGATCCACCAAATACAGATGTAACGCTGTGAGTGGAAGTCACACATCACAGAGCCGTTTGTCAGAAAGCTTCTTTCCAGATTTCATCTGAGGATAGTTCCTTTTTCACCATAGCCCTCTGTGGGCTTCCCAATATCACTTTGCCAATCCCACAAAACTGTCTTAGCGAAAGGCTTCCTGAGGGGAAAGCTGTAACTCTGTGAGGTGATTTCACAGAATAGTAAGAAGTTTCTCAGAAACCTTCTTTCTCTTTGTTATCGGAGGATATTTCCTTTGGCCCTATG
>NW_020254616.1:0-1224 GCF_003255815.1 Theropithecus gelada
ATGATGAAAAAGGAAATATCCTCAGATGAAATCTGGAGAGAAGCTTTCTCAGAAACTGCTCTGTTATGTGTGACTTCTACTCACAGAGTTATATACGTATTTCGTCGATCTCTTTGCTAGCCTTTTTTCTGTGGAATCTGAGAACAGATATTTCCTATCTCTTTGAAGACTATAGGAACAAAGGAAATATCCTCCGATAACAAAGAGAAAGAAGCTTTCTGAGAAACTGCTCTTTGATGTTTGACTTCCACACACAGAGTTACATCTGTATTTCGTGGATCTCTTTGCTAGCCTTATTTCTGTGGAATCTGAGAAAAGATATTTCGGAACCCTTTGAAGACTATAGAGTCAAAGGAAATATCCTCCGATAACAAAGAGAAAGAAGCTTTCTGAGACACTTCTTTGTGTTCTGTGAAATCATCTCACAGAGTTACAGCTTTCTACTCAAGAAGACTTTCACTAAGACAGTTCTTGTGGAATTGGCAAAGTGATATTTTGAAGCCCATAGAGGGCTATGGTGTAAGAGGAAATATCCTCAGATGAAATCTGGAAAGAAGCTTTCTNCCTCAGATGAAATCTGGAAAGAAGCTTTCTGAGAAACTGCTGTGTGATGTGTGATTTCCACTCAGAGAGTTACCACTGTATTTCGTGGATCTCTTTGCTAGCCTTATTTCTGTGGATTCTGAGAACAGATATTTCGGATCCCTTTGAAGACTATAGGGCCAAAGGAAATATCCTCCAATAACAAAGAGCAAGAAGCTTTCTGAGAAACTTCTTTGTGTTCTGTGAAATCATCTCACAGAGTTACAGCTTTCACCTCAAAAAGCCTTTCACTAACACAGATCTTGTGGAATTGGCATAGTGATATTTGGAAGGCCAAGAGGGCTATGGTGAAAAGGGAAATATCCTCAGATGAAATCTGGAAAGAAGCTGTCTGAGAAATTGCTTAGTGTTCTCTTAATTCATCTCACAGAGTTACATCTGTATTTCGTGGATCTCTTTGCTAGCCTTATTTCTGTGGAATCTAAGAACAGATATTTCGGATACCTTTGAAGACTATAGGGCCAAAGGAAATATCCTCAGATAACAAAGAGAAAGAAGCTTTCTGAGAAACTTCTTTGTGTTCTGTGAAATCATCTCACAGAGTTACACCTTTCCCGTCAAGAAGCCTTTCGCGAAGACAGTTCTTGTGGAATTGGCAAGGTGATATTTGGAAGCCCATAG
>NW_020254617.1:0-1223 GCF_003255815.1 Theropithecus gelada
TTTTCACCATAGCCCTCTATGGGGAAAAAGGAAATATCCTCAGATGAAATCTGGAAAGAAGCTTCCTGAGAAACTGCTTAGTGTTCTGTGAATTCATCTCACAGTGTGACATCTGTATTCCGTGGATCTCTTTGCTAGCCTTATTTCTGTGGAATCTGAGAACAGATATTTCGGATCCCTTTGAAGACTATAGGGCCAAAGGAAATATCCTCGATAACAAAGAGACAGAAGCTTTCTGAGGAACTTCTGTGTGTTCTGTGAAATCATCTCACAGAGTTACAGCTTTACCCTCAAGAAGCCTTTCGCTAAGACAGTTCTTGTGGAATTGGCAAAGTGATATTTGGAAGCCCATAGACGGCTATGGTGAATCAGGAAATATCCTGAGATGAAACCTGAAAAGAACATTTCTGAGAAACTGCTTAGTGTTGTGTTAATTCATCTCACAGAGTTACATCTGTATTTCGTGAACCTCTTTGCTAGCCTTATTTCTGTGGAATCTGAGAGCAGATATTTCGGATCCCTTTGAATACTATAGGGCCAAAGGAAATATCCTCCGATAACAAAGAGACAGAAGCTTTCTGAGAAACTTCTTTGTGTTCTGTGAAATCATCTCACAGAGTTACAGATTTCCCCTCAAGAAGCCTTTCGCTAAGACAGTTCTTGTAGAATTGGCAAAGTGATATTTGGAAGCCCATAGAGGGCTATGGTGAAAAAGGAAATATCCTCAGATGAATTCTGGAAAGAAGATTTCTGAAAAACTGCTCTGTGATGTGTGACTTCCACTAACAGAGTTACATATGTATTTCGTGGATCTCTTTGCTAGCCTTATTTCTGTGGAATCTGAGAACAGATATTTCGGATCCCTTTGACGACTATAGGGCCAAAGGTAATATCCTCTGATAAAAAAGAGAAAGAAGCTTTCTGAGAAACTTCTTTGTGTTCTGTGACATCATCTCACAGAGTTACAGCTTTCCTCTCAAGTAGCCTTTCGCTAAGGCAATTCGTGAGGAAATAGCAAAGTGATATTTCGAAGACCCTAGAGGGCTATGGTGAAAAAGGAAATATACTCCGATGAAATCTCTAAAGAAGCTTTCTGAGGAACTGCTTAATGTTCTGTTAATTCATCTCACAGAGTTACATCTGTATTTCGTGGATCTCTTTGCTAGCCTTATTTCTGTGGAATCTGAGAACAGATACTGCGGATCCCTTTGAAGACTATAGGG
>NW_020254618.1:0-1223 GCF_003255815.1 Theropithecus gelada
CTGGGCTCTGGGGAGTCAGAGGTCTCTAGAAAGGCATCGCTCACACTTGCCAACCTTCGAGTGAGAAAGAGGAACTGAAGGAACCACGTTTCAACTTTTTTCTTCCACTGGCCCATTACAGGTCTCATCTCCAGTCTCACAGCCCTGAGATTCCCACTTTGATGTGCATGCTGTGAGTTAGAGGAGTTCAATAATCGATCCCTCAGCCAGGCTCACAGCAGATGTGAAAGAGCATTCTGTTGGGCCATTGCACGGTGGCTGTTGTGATGAGGTTCTTTTTTTTTTTTTTAATTTTTTGAGACGGAGGATCACTCTTGCTGCCCAGGCTGGAGTACAATGGCATGGACTCGGCTCACTGCAACCTCCGCCTCCCGGGTTCAGGCGATTCTCCTGCCTCAGTTTCCCGAGTAGCTGGGATTACAGGCACGCACCACCACACACAGCTAATTTTTGCATTTTTAGTAGAGATGGGGTTTCACCATGTTGGCCAGCCTGGTCTCTAACTCCTGACCTCAGGTGATCCACCCGCCCCGGCCTCCTAAAGTGCTGGAATTACAGGTGTGAGCCACCATGCCAGGCCCTGAACTTTTAATTGTAAATATTTAAATGTATTGAAATATGAGGAGGCACATGTATGACTGACAACCACAATAAATGACACAGGAGATCCAGACATGAGGAAGACATGACCCCCTCCCCTGGTGTTTCCTTGCGAAATGGTTTACAGCTGTGCTCCCACCATACATTTATGGTAACTTCCTGGGCATGTGCATAAGGGCCAGTCACTGTGTGGGGCTGGGGATATGACAACAATGAGGACAACATCCAGGTCCAGAGGGATTCCAGCAGGGGGCGCATGTGCACACAGGGGAAGACCGTGGCCCTGCACACCCTGTCTAGACCGGATCAGAGCAGCAGGAGCCCAGGGGCAGGGGCACCTCACTGTTCTCAGGAGCTCAACCTCATCTCCAGGGACCCTGACTCAGAAGCTGGGGCAGGCTCCAGGATTGGTGTAGGGCTCAACAGGCTGGACAGGCTGAGAAGGGAACATTTCCACATGTGCGCTAGATCCCAGCCCAGGGCTGACCTAGAACTCACCCCAGGGATGTGTTCACTACAGTGCCCATGGGGCCTAACATGTTCTCGCCAGGACTGAGCTCTGGGGTAAGGACTAATGAGGAAGACACAGTCACTGCCCTGGCAGGAAACACCCATAGCCAGGG
>NW_020254619.1:0-1223 GCF_003255815.1 Theropithecus gelada
GAGAAATGCAAATCAAAACTACAATGAAATCACAACTACACTTCCATGTTAGTTAAAATGGCTTTTATGCAAAGGACAGGCAATAATGAATGTTGGTAGGAATGTGGGAAAAAAGGAACACTTGTACACTGCTGGTGGGAATGTAAATTAGTAAATCACTATGGAGAACAGTATGGGGGTTTCTCAAAAAACTAAAAATAGAACTACCACATGATCCAGCAATCTCACTACCAGGTATATACTGTTAAAACAAACTAAATATGGCCTGAAAAGGACTCTGTACTTCTATATTTGAGTCCTTGGTGATAAACTGTAACCTAGCTTAATAGGCAGACAAAATTGAAAACCTAACTTAGTAGTATGCACCTGTAACAATAGGTAACTCTTGGCCAATACCAGCAGCCATACTTCAACCTTTCATACACCGCTGTGTGTTCAAAGTATGTTCAAATAAGGCATACACCAAGCTGTAACCAATCCAGCTTTTCTGTACCTCACTTCCAATTTCTGTACGTCATTTCCCTTTTTTTTGTCTATAAATCTTCTTCCACTATGTGTCTGCTCTGAGTCTCTGTGAATCTGCTGTGATTCTGGGAGATGCCTGATTTGCAAATCATTCATTGCTCAATTAAACGCCTTTAAATTTAATTTGGCTGAAGCTTTTCTTTTATCAGTACTCCCCAAAAAGGAAATCAGTATATCAAAGAGATATCTGCACTCTCATGTTTATTGCAGCACTATTTACAATAGCCAAGGTTTGGAAGCAACTTACTTGTCTGTCAACAGATAAATGAATACTGAAAATGTGGTACATACACACTATAGAGTACTATTCAGTCATAAAAAAAGAATGGAATCTTGTCATTTGCAACTACATGGATGGAACAGGAGGATACTGTGTTAAGTGAAATTAACCAGGCACATAAAGACAAACCTCACATGTTGTCACTTATTTGTAAGAACTAAAACTTAAAGCAATTGAACTCATGGAGATAGAGAGTAGAATGATGATTACCAGAAGCTAGGAAGGGTGGTGGGGGGGGTGGGGGGAGTGGGGACAGGTAATGAGTACAGAAATACAGTTAGAATGAATTAGACTTAGTATTTGACAGCACAACATGGTGACTAGAGTCAACAATAATTTATTGTACATTTTAAAGTAATTAAAAGAGTATCATTGGAGCATTTGTAACTCAAAGAATTGATAAATGCTTGAGGTGATG
>NW_020254620.1:0-7502 GCF_003255815.1 Theropithecus gelada
TGGTTCCTCGCGCCGACTCTCAACCCCTAAGGAACGTGATTCTAACATCTGGGGGCTCGTCCGGGATTTGAGAGGCGGCCAGAGGACACCGGCCCCTTTTCCTTTTCGGCAGAAACCGCGCGGCCCCGGCCACCGGTGGCGGACGGACGACAAGACGACTCTTACGTGTAGTCAGGTACTTTACTTTTGTTTTGTCTTTAGTCTCTGAGGTCGGCCAACCTCCGTAGGAGTGTAGAGGGAGGATAGACGTGTCCTGGACCCTCACACTCCGACCCCGGGGGACGCCCCGGCGGTCGTTTGGAAGAAGGCTGATGACACTGTCAGCCTCCTCAAATCTGAAGGCAGGTTCCCCCTGCCATCTGAATCACTTGTAGTACTTTGGCGCCATTCTCTGGCCACGCGGCTCCTCTGTTTTTTGTCTGGTTTGTGTTGTCACTGTTGTCTTATTTATATGTGTGTATGAGCCTGAGGACGGGACAATGGGACAGACGCTAACAACTCCTCTATCTTTGACTTTGACACACTTTTCAGACGTCCGGGCCAGAGCCCACAATCTTTCCGTAGGAGTCCGAAAAGGACGATGGCAAACTTTCTGCTCGTCCGAGTGGCCTACCCTTCATGACGGGTGGCCCCGGGACGGAACTTTTAACCTCTCCGTTATTTTGCAGGTTAAAACAAAGGTAATGGATCCTGGGCCGCATGGTCACCCGGACCAAGTGGCCTACATCATCACCTGGGAGGATCTCGTCCGAAATCCTCCGCCTTGGGTGAAACCCTTTCTCTATACCCCTTCCTCACCCAAGTCCACTCTCCTTGCCCTAGAAGTCCCAAAGAACCGGACCCTGGATCCGCCTAAACCCGTACTCCCAGATGAGTCGCATCAAGACCTCCTCTTCCAAGACCCTCTACCTCATCCACCACATAATCCCCTCCTGGAACCCCCACCTTACAACTCACCCTCGCCCCCTGTCTTGTCCCCCGTTTCTCCTACCACCCCTTCTGCCCCCACTCCTTCCTCTCTTGTCTCCTCGTCGACCCCGCCTTCCTCTCCAGCCCCACCTGAACTCACCCCCAAGACCCCGCCACAAACCCCCCGTCTCCGCCTCCGGCGGGCCGAAGGCCCGGATGGCCCTTCCACCTGGCAATCTTCCCTTTTTCCCCTTCGCACGGTCAACCGCACGATCCAGTACTGGCCCTTTTCTGCCTCCGACCTCTATAATTGGAAAACCCACAACCCCCCTTTTTCCCAAGACCCCCAGGCCTTGACCTCGTTGATAGAATCAATTCTCCTCACCCACCAGCCTACCTGGGATGATTGTCAACAGCTTTTGCAGGTCCTTTTAACCACCGAAGAAAGGCAGCGAGTCCTCCTGGAAGCCCGAAAAAATGTGCCGGGACCAGGAGGCCTTCCAACCCAGCTCCCCAATGAAATAGACGAGGGATTTCCCCTCACCCGCCCAGACTGGGATTATGAGACAGCACCAGGCAGGGAGAGTCTCCGAATCTATCGCCAGGCTCTGTTGGCGGGTCTCAAGGGGGCAGGAAAACGCCCCACCAATTTGGCCAAGGTAAGGACTATAACTCAGGGAAAAGATGAAAGCCCGGCAGCCTTTATGGAAAGGCTTCTGGAGGGGTTTCGAATGTATACCCCATTTGATCCAGAAGCACCAGAACACAAGGCTACCGTGGCCATGTCGTTCATAGATCAGGCAGCACCAGACATAAAAGGAAAACTCCAAAGGCTAGACGGAATCCAAACTCATGGGCTGCAGGAATTAGTAAGGGAGGCAGAAAAGGTATACAATAAAAGAGAAACCCCAGAAGAAAGAGAAGCTAGGCTTATAAAAGAACAGGAAGAACGGGAAGATCGGAGAGACAGAAAAAGAGATAAGCATTTAACCAAAATCCTGGCAGCCGTAGTGACAGAAAAAAGGACAGGAAAGTCAGGGGAAACAAGAAGGCGGCCTAAAGTAGATAAGGACCAGTGCGCCTACTGCAAAGAGCGAGGGCATTGGATCAAGGACTGCCCCAAGCGTCCTAGAGACCAGAAGAAACCTGCCCCTGTTCTCGCCTTAGGTGAGGACAGCGAATAGGGGTGTCAGGGCTCCGGAGCCCCCCCCGAGCCCCGGCTAACTCTATCTGTAGGGGGGCATCCCACCACCTTCTTGGTGGACACAGGCGCCCAACACTCGGTTTTAACCAAGGCAAACGGACCCCTGTCCTCTCGTACATCTTGGGTCCAGGGGGCAACAGGAAGAAAAATGCACAAATGGACTAACCACCGGACAGTTAACCTAGGGCAAGGAATGGTGACGCACTCCTTCTTGGTGGTACCTGAATGTCCGTACCCCCTTCTGGGGCGAGATCTCCTAACCAAACTCGGAGCTCAGATCCACTTCTCAGAGGCAGGGGCCCACGTGTTAGACCGAGATGGCCAGCCCATCCAAATTTTGACTGTGTCTCTGCAAGATGAACACCGGCTTTTTGACGTCCCGGTCACCACCAGCCTCCCTGATGTCTGGTTACAAGATTTTCCCCAAGCTTGGGCGGAAACGGGAGGACTTGGGCGGGCCAAGTGTCAAGCCCCAATCATAATTGATCTAAAGCCCACAGCGGTGCCTGTATCTATCAAACAATACCCCATGAGCCTAGAGGCTCATATGGGCATTCGGCAACACATTATCAAATTTCTAGAACTTGGAGTTTTGCGACCTTGTCGCTCACCCTGGAATACTCCTCTTCTGCCAGTAAAAAAGCCTGGTACCCAGGATTACAGGCCCGTCCAAGATTTGAGAGAAATTAATAAAAGAACTGTGGATATTCACCCTACGGTCCCCAATCCTTACAACTTGCTCAGTACCTTAAAACCAGACTACAGCTGGTATACCATACTAGACTTAAAAGATGCCTTCTTTTGTTTACCCCTGGCCCCCCAAAGCCAGGAACTATTTGCCTTTGAGTGGAAAGACCCTGAGAGAGGAATCTCAGGCCAATTGACCTGGACCCGTCTTCCCCAAGGGTTCAAAAACTCCCCCACTCTCTTCAATGAGGCTCTCCACAGGGACCTCACCGACTTCCGGACCCAGCATCCAGAAGTGACCCTGCTCCAGTATGTAGATGACCTCCTCTTGGCGGCCCCCACAAAGGAAGCCTGCATGCAAGGTACTAGACATCTACTCCAGGAACTAGGTGAGAAAGGATACCGGGCGTCCGCCAAGAAGGCACAAATTTGTCAGACCAAGGTAACTTACCTGGGGTACATACTGAGTGAGGGAAAAAGGTGGCTCACCCCTGGGCGCATAGAGACTGTGGCTCGCATTCCACCGCCCCGGAATCCCAGAGAGGTGCGTGAATTCCTAGGAACTGCTGGGTTCTGTCGCCTGTGGATACCCGGTTTCGCTGAGTTGGCTGCCCCCCTTTATACCCTTACCAAGGGAAGCACCCCTTTTACCTGGCAGGAAGAACACCAATTGGCTTTTGAGACTCTAAAGAAAGCACTCCTCTCTGCCCCAGCCCTTGGGTTGCCGGATACCTCAAAACCTTTCACCCTCTTCCTAGATGAGAGGCAAGGAATTGCAAAAGGAGTCTTAACCCAGAAATTAGGGCCCTGGAAGAAACCGGTAGCGTATCTGTCAAAAAAACTAGATCCTGTAGCGGCCGGTTGGCCCCCGTGTCTCCGTATCATGGCAGCCACTGCCATGTTAGTCAAAGACTCTGCTAAGTTAACCCTAGGGCAGCCATTGACTGTTATTACTCCACACGCTCTAGAGGCCATAGTGCGACAGCCCCCGGACCGGTGGATTACCAATGCACGCTTGACCCACTACCAAGCCCTTCTATTGGACACGGACCGCGTCCGGTTTGGCCTTCCGGTCACCCTGAACCCTGCAACGCTGCTGCCACTACCAGGAGACCAACTGAGCCCTCACGACTGTCGGCAGGTGTTGGCAGAAACCCACGGAACGCGGGAGGACCTCAAGGACACAGAACTTCCAGACGCGGACCACACATGGTATACGGACGGCAGCAGCTATCTTGACTCAGGTACCCGGAGAGCGGGGGCAGCAGTGGTAGATGGCCACACCACCATTTGGGCGCAGTCACTGCCCCCTGGCACGTCTGCACAAAAGGCTGAGCTAATAGCGCTAACAAAGGCCCTAGAGCTGTCCAAGGGGAAAAAGGCTAATATTTATACAGATAGCCGATATGCTTTTGCAACGGCTCATACTCATGGAAGTATTTATGAAAGAAGAGGTCTCCTAACATCAGAGGGGAAAGAAATCAAGAACAAAGCTGAAATAATTGCCTTGTTAAAAGCCCTCTTCCTCCCACGAGAAGTAGCCATAATCCACTGTCCCGGACATCAGAAAGGACAGGATCCAGTTGCGGTGGGGAACAGACAGGCAGACCAAGTGGCCAAGCAGGCAGCCATGGCAAAAGTACTAACCTTGGCCTTAGAACCCAACAAGACCGACCAAAATGAACATACCTACACCCCAGAAGATCAAGAAGAGGCAAAAGCCATGGGAGCTATAAAAAACAAGGACACCAAGAACTGGGAAAAAGAAGGGAAGACAGTCCTCCCACAAAAAGAAGCTGTGGCTATGATCCAGCAGATGCACGCCTGGACACACTTAGGTAGCCGGAAGTTAAAAATGTTGATTGAAAAAACTGACTTTCTCATTCCCAAGGCAAGTACTCTAATAGAACAGGTGACTTCAGCCTGCAAGGTCTGTCAGCAGGTGAACGCTGGGGCTACTCGAGTGCCAGCAGGAACCCGAACCCGTGGCAGCCACCCGGGGGCTTATTGGGAGGTAGACTTCACTGAAGTAAAGCCTCACTATGCTGGGTATAAGTACTTACTAGTGTTTGTAGATACCTTTTCAGGATGGGTAGAAGCCTTCCCCACCCGGCAAGAAACGGCACACATAGTAGCCAAGAAGATTCTAGAAGAAATCTTTCCTAGATTTGGACTTCCCAAGGTAATTGGGTCAGACAACGGGCCGGCCTTCGTTTCCCAGGTAAGTCAGGGGCTAGCCAGGATACTGGGGATTAATTGGAAATTACATTGTGCTTATAGACCCCAGAGCTCAGGACAGGTAGAAAGAATGAATAGAACAATAAAAGAGACCCTTACTAAATTGACCTTAGAGACTGGCTTAAAAGATTGGAGACGCCTCCTATCTCTAGCTCTATTAAGAGCCCGGAATACGCCTAACCGCTTTGGGCTCACTCCATATGAAATCCTCTACGGAGGACCCCCCCCTTTGTCAACCTTACTTGACTCCTTTTCTCCCTCCAATTCTAAGACTGACCTACAGGCCCGGCTAAAAGGACTACAAGCAGTACAGACCCAAATCTGGGCCCCCTTGGCAGAACTGTACCGGCCAGGACATTCGCAGACCAGCCACCCCTTCCAGGTGGGGGACTCCGTCTACGTTAGACGACACCGTTCTCAGGGACTGGAGCCTCGGTGGAAAGGACCCTACCTTGTTCTCCTGACCACACCCACAGCTATAAAGGTTGACGGAATCGCCACTTGGATTCACGCATCCCACGCCAAGGCTGCTCCAGGGACGCCTGGACCGGCGTCATCTGGAACCACCGCCGGAACTTGGAGGCTCCGCCGCTCCGAGGACCCCCTTAAGATAAGACTCTCACGCACTTGACTTCTTACTTGCCCTTGTCCTCCTACCCCGCGCCGTACATAGCAGTAACCCCTCACATAGTCCAAGATGAGATTCACAACAAAGATAATCTTCTTATACAACCTAGTACTGGTCTACGCGGGGTTTGACGACCCTCGCAAAGCCATAGAATTAGTACAAAAGCGATATGGCCGACCATGCGATTGCAGCGGAGGACAAGTGTCCAAGCCCCCGTCAGACAGGGTCAGTCAAGTGACTTGCTCAGGCAAGACAGCTTACTTAATGCCCGACCAAAAATGGAAATGCAAGTTAATTCCAAAAGACACCTCCCCTAGCGGGCCACTCCAAGAGTGCCCCTGTAGTTCTTACCAGTCCTCAGTACACAGTTCTTGTTACACCTCATACCAACAATGCAGATCAGGCAATAAGACATATTATACGGCTACTCTGCTAAAAACACAAACTGGGGGCACCAGTGATGTACAAGTATTAGGATCCACCAGCAAACTTATACAATCTCCCTGTAATGGCATAAAAGGACAGTCTATTTGCTGGAGCACTACAGCTCCTATCCACGTCTCAGATGGAGGAGGTCCATTAGACACCACAAGAATTAGAAGTGTTCAGAGAAAACTGGAAGAAATTCATAAAGCCCTATATCCTGAACTTCGGTATCACCCTTTGGCCTTGCCTAAGGTTAGAGATAACTTCATGGTCGATGCCCAGACTTTAAACATTCTCAATGCCACTTACAACTTACTCCTAATGTCCAACACGAGCCTGGTCGACGACTGTTGGCTTTGTTTAAAATTAGGTTCCCCTACTCCTATCGCAATACCTACCTTCCCATTATCCTACGTAACTTGCTCCTCGGTTAATATCTCTTGTTTAATAATTCCCCCCTTCTAGTTCAACCGATGCAGTTTTCCAATTCATCTTGCCTCTTTTCCCCTTCCTACAACAGTACAGAAGAAATAGATCTAGGCCATGTTGCCTTCAGCAACTGTACCTCCATAACCAATGTCACCGGTCCCATATGCGCTGTAAATGGTTCGGTCTTTCTCTGTGGCAATAACATGGCATACACTTATCTACCCACGAACTGGACGGGGCTTTGCGTCCTAGCAACTCTCCTCCCCGACATTGACATCATTCCCGGAGATGAACCGGTTCCTATCCCTGCTATTGATCATTTTATATATAGACCTAAACGGGCCATACAGTTTATTCCTTTACTAGCTGGGCTAGGGATCACCACAGCCTTCACAACAGGAGCTACAAGCCTAGGTGTCTCTGTGACCCAATATACAAAATTATCTAATCAGCTAATTTCTGATGTACAAATCTTATCCAGCACCATACAAGATCTGCAAGATCAAGTAGACTCATTAGCCGAAGTGGTTCTCCAGAACAGAAGGGGGCTAGATCTACTTACAGCAGAACAAGGAGGAATCTGTTTAGCCCTGCAAGAAAAATGCTGCTTTTATGCTAACAAATCAGGGATTGTGAGAGACAAAATAAAAACCTTACAAGAAGAACTAGAAAGACGCAGAAAAGATCTAGCGTCCAACCCACTTTGGACTGGGCTTCAAGGGCTCCTCCCTTACCTCCTGCCCTTTATTGGCCCTCTACTTACCCTCTTGCTCTTACTCACCATTGGGCCGTGCATTTTTAACCGTCTAACTGCTTTTATTAATGATAAATTAAACATAATACACGCTATGGTGCTAACCCAACAGTATCAAGTGCTCAGAACCGATGAAGAGGCTCAAGATTGAGCCTCTAAGACACAAGAAAAGGGGGAAAATGAAAAGTAAAACTTTTAGGCCCTCCCCGTAAATGGTTCTGTTTGTT
>NW_020254621.1:0-1222 GCF_003255815.1 Theropithecus gelada
TATGTCCTTTGGCCTTCTAGCCTTCAAAGGGATCCGAAATATCTGTTCTCAGATTCCACAGAAATAAGGCTAGCAAAGAGATCCACGAAATACACATGTAACTCTGTGAGATGAATTAAGAGAACACTAAGCAGTTTCTCAAAAAGCTTCTTCCAGATTTCATCTGAGTATATTTCCTTTTTCGCTATTGCCCTCTATGGGCTTCCAGATATCACTTTGCCAATTCCACAAGAACTGTCTTAGCAAAAGGCTTCTTGAGGGGAGAGCTGTAACTCTGTGAGACGGTTTCACAGAACACAAAGAAGTTTCTCACAAAGCTTCTTTCTCTTTGTTATCGGAGGATATTACCTTTGGTCCTATAGTCTTCAAAGGGATCCGAAATATCTGTTCTCAGATTCCACAGAAATAAGGCTAGGAAGGACATCCACGAAATACAGATGTAACTGTGTGAGATGAATTAACAGAACACTAAGCAGTTTCTCAGAAAGCTGCATTCCATATTTCATCTGAGGATATTTCCTTTTTCAACCGTAGCCCTCTATGGGCTTCCAAATATCACTTTGCCAATTCCACAAGAACTGTCTTAGCGAAAGGCTTCTTGAGAGGAAAGCTGTAACTCTGTGAGATGATTTCAGAGAACACAAAGTCGTTTCTCAGAAAGCTTCTTTCTCTTTGTTATCAGAGGATATTTCCTTTGGCCCTATAGTCTTCAAAGGGATCCGAAATATCTGTTCTCAGATTCCACAGAAATAAGGCTAGCAAAGAGATCCACGAAATACAGCTGTAACTCTCTGAGATGAATTAACAGAACACTAAGCAGTTTCTCAGAAAGCTTCTTTGCAGATTTCATTGGAGGATATTTCCTTTTTCATCGTAGCCCTCTATGGGCTTCCAAATATCACTTTGCCAATTCCACAAGAACTGCCTTAGCGAAAGGCTTCTTGAGGGGAAAGCTGTAACTCTGTGAGATGATTTCACAGAACACAAAGAAGTTTCTCAGAAAGCTTCTTTCTCTTTGTTATAGGAGGATATTTCCTTTGGCCCTATAGTCTTCAAAGGGATCCGAAAAAGCGGTTCTCAGAATCCACAGAAATAAGGCGAGCAAAGAGATCCACGAAATACAGATGTAACTCTGTGAGATGAATTAACAGAACACTAAGCAGGTTCTCAGAAAGCTTCTTTCCAGATTTCATCTGAGAATATTTCGTTTTTCACCACAGCC
>NW_020254622.1:0-1222 GCF_003255815.1 Theropithecus gelada
ATCATGTAATTTCCCTTTGTCACTACATGGACATGTACTATTAATTTTAAATATTTTGTCTGAAAGAAGGTAGTAACCCAAAATTTGCAGGTATATAACACCTATTAAAAGGAAATGTTTTTAAAATCTATTTTCAGATTTTCTCTAAACCTAAAAAATATTAGACGTTGATCATATCACAGTTCAGTGAGGCTTAATGTAGTTTGAGTACATTGACACTTAGCTATAAAGGACATTATATCTGGACTATGTTTTAAAAGCTAAGAATTGAAGAAATCCAGTTAGATTGTTTGCATTTGATACCCTTAATGATCAAAGGTAAAAATTTTGCTGGTTATATGGAAAATTATAGCGCAAGTTTAGTAAATTTCTAAACTAGAATCTGTTCCTGAGAAAGCCGAAAGATGGCAAAGTGTCATTTTCTTCACTTCTGGCTAAGCATGTGGCATGAGTGGAAAAGTTATTCTTCCTACTTCAAGATTTCTTCGAATTTCTTTATCTCACCCAGTGGTTTATAACAACAAGGGTTCATTCTTATCATCAATGAAGATTTTAACAATAAACATGGAAAACTGGGAGAATCTTTTGGAGAACAATCTGTCACTATCTAAATACAAATCATGTGTACCCTGGGGTCCAGCAATTCTACTTTTACAAATTTGCATTACAGATATCCAAGTAGAAATGCACAAGCATACCTGTAGAAAAATACCTAGAAAAAAACATAAATATCAATAGGATGTTGGTTAAACACATACTGGTACAGATATGTAATAAAACATGCAGCTTTTTAAAAGACGTAGGAAAAACAGCATTAAAATATTTTCAGTTTGTTATGTGATAAAACAAGTTGCAAATCAATATATATGTTGTAATATCACTTATGAAATATATGTACGGGTAAATATACACACATACTGTAAGCATATATGCACATATATGTATAAGTACATACATATATGCATAAAATATATGGAGTGTACAAAAATCACTAGGAAGATAATAGGGGATATATTGTTTATGTTTTTGTTTTCAGTATGTTATGATATTTTGACATCTTAAAAAACTCTTCTGGTTGGGGACAGGCTGCCCCTCCTGGACTAGCCATTTCTTAGAGATGACAAACGGCTCAGCAGGGAGCATGTATTTGACAAGCAAAGTAACCAATCAAGAGTAACACCTCCTCTATCTTGCCCTGTTGTTTAAGCCACACAGTCTGTGG
>NW_020254623.1:0-1222 GCF_003255815.1 Theropithecus gelada
CCCCTTAACTTTTGCTGCTGCCACCAAGAAGAGGATCCTGTAGGTCCTGTCCACGGTGAGGAGCTGTGCTGTTGGTGGGGTGTGGTCCCGAGGAGGGGTGTTGCTGTTGGGTGATGCTCTCAGGGCACAGAGTTATCTATATTAACCTCAGTGATTTGCATATTCATGAAGGATGCTATTTAATAGCACAATTCCTGACCCAGTATGAGAAAGAGCAAATACATGACACATGGACGACACAACTGTAGAAGCTGAGGGTTCAAGCTGTAATCCTGTTGGAGGCCATGTGTCCCCTACACACCCCTGAACTCTGTGTTGACAGAGCTTCCCCCACTGGAGAACAAGCACCCCCAGGACATGCACCTCACTTTGAACCCACATTTGAATGAATCAGGGGCAACTTGAACCAGTTCTAGAACTTAATATGTGAATGCGTTATTTTGGGAATGAGTGTGTTTATCCAAAAATTGCACTGATTTAAAAGAAAGGAGCTCTTCCTGACCTCCAGCTGCTTACTATTAAGATAACTAGCAGAGTTTGAAATCCCCATTGGGAAAGTGGTTCTCGTTACAACTTCTAGTTTGATAAATGCTCCCAAATTGAATGGAATATTTATACAACATCAGAAGTTCTTGTGAAATACTTATATTAGATATTTTTAAAGGAAGTCCCCGGGCCCTAAGAGGAACCCCTCCCCAGCCTCCTGTGAACCTGCTCTGGGGCAGGAGCCTGTGCTGGGTTTATCCTGAACGCCCCCTGCAGCCCAGTCCCTACCTAGCAGGAGGGTTTCTGTCTGAGCTTACAGAGTATATTCCTACCAGTGTCTCTAGCCCATGTATTAAGTGGCTGTGCCCTGGCTCAGAATTGTCCTTTAGTGACACAACATGCTTCTCACACCATCTTTTGAAATACTGAATTGGCCTTAGGAAACCCAGAACTCTACAGGGAGACCCGAAGAAAAGAGCTACTGCATCACTGGGGAGCCCTTTCCTGGAGCTCTAGAGGCACTGAATCGTTTGACATATGGTGAACCCAAAAACTCTTCAGGGATTTGGGGGGGACGCATTTCCTTTAGGGTCCTGCAGTTGATTATTGCACCTGAGAATACCTGCAGGTGCAGGTGCACGTGGATAGAACTCTAGTATTTGAATCTGACACACACACACACACACACACTGTGGCTAATTTTTACATTAATCGGCCCTATGTTTTTCCTTTTTTT
>NW_020254624.1:0-422 GCF_003255815.1 Theropithecus gelada
GAACACAAAGAAGTTTCTCAGAAAGCTTCTTTCTCTTTGTCATCGCACGATATTTCCTTTGGCCCTATAATCTTCAGAGGAATCGGAAAAATTTGTTCTCAGATTCCACAGAAATAAGGCTAGCAAAGAGATCTACGAAATACAAATGTAACTCTGTTAGATGAATTAACAGAACACTAAGCAGTTTCTCACAAAGCTTCTTTCCAGATTTCATCCGAGGATATTTCCTTTTTCACGATAGCCCTCTAAGGGCTTCCAAATATCACTTTGCCAATTCCACAAAAACTGTCTTAGCGAAAGGCTTCTTGAGGGGAAAGCTGTAACTCTGTGAGATGATTTCACAGAGCACAAAGAAGTTTCTCAGAAAGCTTCTTTCTCTTTGTTATCGTAGGATATTTCCTTTGGCCCTATAGTCTTCAAAG
>NW_020254624.1:511-1222 GCF_003255815.1 Theropithecus gelada
GCAAAGAGATCCACGAAATACAGATGTAAGTCTGTAAGATGAATTAACAGAACACTCAGCAGTTTCTCAGAAAGCTTCTTTAGAGATTTCATCAGAGGATATATCCTTTTTCACCATAGCCCTCTATGGGCTTCCAAATATCACTTTGCCAATTCCACAAGAACTGTCTTAGCGAAAGGCTTCTTGAGGGGAATGCTGTAACTCTGTGACATGATTTCCCAGAACACAAAGAAGTTTCTCAGAAAGCTTCTTTCTCTTTGTTATCGGAGCGTATTTCCTTTCGCCCTATAGTCTTCAACGGAATCTGAAATTCTGTTCTCAGATTCCACAGAAATAAGGCTAGCAAAGAGATCCACGAAATACAGATGTAACTCTGTGAAATGAATTAACAGAACACTAAGGAGTTTCCCAGAAAGCTTCTTTCCAGATTTCATCTGAGGATATATCCTTTTTCACCATAGCCCTCTATGGGCTTTAATATATCACTTTGCTATTTCCACACGAATTCCTTAGCGAAAGGCTTCTTGAGGTGAAAGCTGTAACTCTGTGAGATGATTTCACAGAACACAAAGAAGTTTCTCAGAAAGCTTCTTTCTCTTTGTTATCGGAGCATATTTCCTTTGGCCCTATAGTCTTCAAAGGGATCCGAAATATCTGTTGTCAGATTCCACAGAAATAAGGCTAGCAAAGAGATCCACGAAACACAGAGTT
>NW_020254625.1:0-1222 GCF_003255815.1 Theropithecus gelada
TCAGGCACTCTGTGGAGTGGGTCCCAGCAATAGTGTTTTACTGAGACTGCTGTGGACCTCGGGGAGGTTTACTGCTCATAGACCATCATCACTCAGGACAGAGACTCTTTCTCCCAGGTCCTTAGAAAAGCAATGGACATAAACGCTTTTTGTTAAATCCCATGGCTGAGGTTGGTGCGGAGTGAAAGAATTCTGAAACTTTTCAGCCATTTCCAGATATGTGCATTTTGTGTGTAATTGCATTTGTTTTATATTTACTTGAAATTGGCAATCATTTATCCAGTGTGAGGTGGCCTTTTAACCAAGAACCAGGTTTCCAATTAAACCTGCCTTCTTCACCCCAATTTTTTTTTCAGACAGAGTCTTGCTCTGTCACCCACGCTGGAGTGCAGTAGCACAATCTCAGCTCACTACAACCTCTACCTCCTGGGTTCAAGCGATTCTCCTGCCTTAGCCTCCCAAGTGGCTGGGATTACAGGTGCATGCCACCACACTCGGCTAATTTTTGTATGTTCAGTAGAGGCAGGGTTTACCGTGTTGGCCAGGCTTGCCTCATATTCCTGACCTCAACTGATCCACCTGACTCGGCATCCCAAAGTGCTGGGATTACAGGTATGAGCCACCGCGCCCAGCCCTTCACCCCAAATTGTGCTTGTTCATTGTGAATTAAATCTGTCCACTCCACTTTCCCCACTTGCTCAAGGGGAAGACAACAATTCCCCTATCACCTGGTAATCCTACCCGGGAGCTATTACTCAGCTACCCTGGTCTATCTAAGAGGACAAGATTCTTCTAAGGATAAGTGGTCTTCATTTCCTGGTCTTGACCTAAAGGGGAATTCTGGAATTGTCTGATCTGCCTTTGGGAAATAAGAAGTGGCCCCAGCTTACTCCAGATGGAATAGGAGATATCACAGGCTAGTTCACATGGTGGTTGGTAAACATACAGACAGACGGGAAGCAGGGAATCTTCTCAGGATCTGTATCACGTCTCATGAAGTCATCAGAGGCATCAAGCAAATAGATGGCAGACCTGGAACAAGAAGAACATCAAAGGGCTTTGGAGACAATAAGGGAACTTCAAATGGTTTGTTTTCTTCTCTCCCCTCTCCTCCCAGCCCCCATACTCACATACATACAAACGACCAAGCCCTATTCCACAAAACCCATTACTCCTGGGTCCAGCTTTCAGTGAACAAATGCAAACACAGGATGGGTATGAT
>NW_020254626.1:0-1223 GCF_003255815.1 Theropithecus gelada
ACAGTCAATGTTGTGGACATGTATACAGCAAATTTAGACATTTGTACGGTCAGTTTATATGCTGCATAAATATATAGATGTGTAGTATAACTGTATCATCGACACGGTCATTTGATGGGCCACATGAGTAAATACCAAAATATAAAGAGTGTTTTTTTATTTTATTAAGGGCTAATTGTGTTACTTTAATTTTTCCCACCATTTCTGAATGTGTATTTACTTTTCCTTTCTAGCTTTTGTCTGGCCATCTGAGCCCCAGCGAGAGCTTCCTGAGGTACCTCACCCTTCCACAAGACAACGAGCTTGCCATCGATCTGCGACAGGCCGTGGTTGTTGTCATGGGCCATTTAGACCGTCCGGCTACGCCCTGTTTGCCTCCGCTGTGTAGCACTCTGACGTCTCGTAAGGTGTGTGCAAGAACCGTGTTCTCCATGTGTTTTGTGGCTAGTACCACCTCTAGGTTCTCATCCTGGGCCCGTGTGGAGANGCTAGTACCACCTCTAGGTTCTCATCCTGGGCCCGTGTGGAGACTTGCGTTGTCTGGTGTTGATGGGGGAAGCTGGCTTATGGTTTTAAATGTGTTTGCAGTTGAAGATGTTATCTGTGTTAAGAGTGAGTGGTGAGCAAGCTGAGGGGCACAGGCCTAGGGATCCAATTTGGGGGCCCAGGTTCCAGGTTCAGGTAGCACAACCCCAGAGAACTCCCCTTTATCCGCAGCCCCAGGCCCTCCCACCTTCTGCAGGGGGTTCCACAGCCTTCTTTATACTCTGAAGGCGGGCTGTGTTAGTATGTAATGCTGGTTATAGTAGTGACAGTCTAATCTATATTCTATCTGTTATGTAATAGTAATGGTAATACTATTTGGTAATAGTGATTTGCGTGTGTGGAGCACCTGTAGGGTGCAGGCCCGCTGAGGAGCTCATGCATGCTGTTGTATCTCATTATGTCAGTGAGAAAACTGCCTTTGGGAATGTTAGTGAACTTTGCCAGGGTATAACAGTAATCTTAGTTTTGAATCAATTTTTCTAACATTTTATTTCTAATATGAAGAGTATTTATTTTGTTTTACAGTCATTAAAAAAAAGGCCCTGCGCGGTGGCTCACACCTGTAATCCCAGCACTTTGGGAGGCCGAGGTGGACGGATCACAAGGTCAGGAGATCGAGACCATCCTGGTGAACACGGTGAAACCCCGTTTCTACTAAAAATACAAAAAATTAGCCG
>NW_020254627.1:0-1222 GCF_003255815.1 Theropithecus gelada
CCTCCCCCCTCCCCATGATAGGCCCCGGTGTGTGATGTTCCCCTTCCTGAGTCCAAGTGATCTCATTGTTCAGTTCCCACCTATGAGTGAGAACATGCGGTGTTTGGTTTTCTGTTCTTGTGATAGTTTGCTAAGAATGATGGTTTCCAGCTGCATCCATGTCCCTACAAAGGACGCAAACTCATCCTTTTTTATGGCTGCATAGTATTCCATGGTGTATATGTGCTACATTTTCTTAATCCAATCTGTCATTGATGGACATTTGGGTTGATTTCAAGTCTTTGCTATTGTGAATAGTGCTGCAATAAACATACGTGTGCATGTGTCTTTATAGCAGCATAATTTATAATCCTTTGGGTATATCCCCAGTAATGGGATGGCTGGGTCATATGGTACATCTAGCTCTAGATCCTTGAGGAATCGCCATACTGTTTTCCATAATGGTTGAACTAGTTTACAATCCCACCAACAGTGTAAAAGTGTTCCTATTTCTCCACATCCTCTCCAGCACCTGTTGTTTCCTGACTTTTTAATGATCGCCATTTTAACTGGTGTGAGATGGTATCTCATTGTGGTTTTGATTTGCATTTCTCTGATGGCCAGTGATGATGAGCATTTTTTCATGTGTCTGTTGGCTGTATGAATGTCTTCTTTTGAGAAATGTCTGTTCATATCCTTTGCCCACCTTTCGATGGGGTTGTTTGTTTTTTTCTTGTAAATTTGTTTGAGTTCTTTGTAGGTTCTGGATATTAGCCCTTTGTCAGATGAGTAGATTGCAAAAATTTTCTCCCATTCTGTAGGTTGCCTGTTCACTCTGATGGTAGTTTCTTTTGCTGTGCAGAAGCTCTTTAGTTTAATTAGATCCCATTTGTCAATTTTAGCTTTTGCTGCCATTGCTTTTGGTGTTTTAGACATGAAGTCTTTGCCCATGCCTATGTCCTGAATGGTACTACCTAGGTTTTCCTCTAGGATTTTTATGGTATTAGGTCTAACATTTAAGTCTCTAATCCATCTTGAATTAACTTTCGTATAAGGAGTAAGGAAAGGATCCAGTTTCAGCTTTCTACTTATGGCTAGCCAATTTTCCCAGCACCATTTATTAAATAGGGAATCCTTTCCCCATTTCTTGTTTCTCTCAGGTTTCTCAAAGATCAGATGGCTGTAGATGTGTGGATTTATTTCTGAGGACTCTGTTCTGTTCCATTGGTCTATATCTCTGTTT
>NW_020254628.1:0-1222 GCF_003255815.1 Theropithecus gelada
CCTACTTGAAGCTCTGTCGCTTCCCAGCTGTTGCTTAGCCTTTTGGTATCTCAGTTTCCTCATCAATAAAATGGGAATGAAAATAGTAGCTTTCTCACAGGAAACCACTGTAATGCTTAAATGAGACTCTACGCAAAAGATATAGAATAGTTCCTAACACAAAAAACAGCTCAATAATTGTTAGATATTATAATTTTTACTAATACCCTAAAGGCATTTGAATTAAGTGAGATGATACAATTATACCTACACTTTCAGGTATGTTTTAAAGACTACAGGTAACGTATTTCAGTGATTCTAAGATGATCATTGTCTCCATGTTGTCTCCACTGAAATACCACTTACAATTCATGATTTACTATAATTGGCGGCATTTAAATAATTCTCTTATTGAGACATAAAGTAACGGGGCATCATACAACCCCTGGTGCCTTACATTAAGTAGAACATGTTATAACGGGTCTGGGGCGGTTCCAGTCAGATGACCAGCATTTAGATAAATTTTAGTTCTTAAAAAAACTATGGAATAAGAGGGCTGAGGTGAAAACAAAAACAAATTTCTAAAATAAACTAATTCTTACTTTGGTTTTCAAAAAACTTTAAGCCAAAGAATATCTGGAAATTCCAATAAATACGATGGGTTCATTTTTTTCAATACTTAGATTTATACAATGTATGTACATCAGATATTTCCAATCTTTCATATTAGGATTTAAGACTGTTATAAATTTTCTTTTTTTAAAATGGATTTATGAAACTATTTGCGGAGCTTTTTTCAACGTTTACATTCGGGGTACAGGTGCAGGATGTGCCGGTTTGTTACACAGGTAAACGTGCGCCAAGGGGGTTGGTTGGACAGATGATTTCATTACCCAGGCGTTAAGCCAGTACCCGTTCCCTCTATTTCCTGCTTCTCTCCCTCCTCCCACCCTCCACCTCTGATAGGCCACGGCGTGTGTTCCTTCCCTCTAGGTATCTGTGTGTTATCATTTAGCTCCCACCTATAAGTGAGAACACGCAGTATTTGCTTTTCTCTTCCTATGTTAGTTTGCTGAGGATAATGGCTTTCAACACCACCATGTCCCTGCAAAGGACATGCTCTCGTTCTTTCTTTTACGGCTGCATAGTATTCCCTGCTGGTTATCTACCACATTTTACTTCTTAAAACAACTAACACAGTCTTTATCCAAGACTTATAAATGTTCAAAAAGGCAATTAAAGG
>NW_020254629.1:0-1222 GCF_003255815.1 Theropithecus gelada
TCAGCAACGTGAAAACAGACTAATACAGGGAGTATGTGTGTGGGGGGTGGGGGCAGAGGATGTATGGGGAGTGTGCATGAGTGTGGGGTGAGGCTCTATGGGGAGTGTGTGTGAGTGTGCATGGGGGGTGACCATGGGGAGTGTGTGGGGAATGAGGGTATATGGGGAGTGTGTGTGGGGGTGGATGAGGGTATATGGGGAGTGTGCGTGTGGGGGGAGAGCGGATGTATGGGGAGTTTGTGTGAGTGTGCCTGTGGGGTGTGTGTGAATGTGCGGGGTAAGAGTGTATGGTGAATGTGTGTAGGGGGGTGAGGGTGTATGGCGAGTGTGTGTGGGGGGGTGTGTGTGTGGGGGGGTGAATGTGTGTGGGAGAGTGTGTATGTGCGTGGATTTAGGGTGTATGGGGAGTGTGAGGGCCTGTGGGGTGAGGGTATGTGTGAAAGTGTATGTGCGTGTGAGGCGAGGGTGCCTGGAGAGAGTGTGAGAGTGTATGTACGTGTGGATTTAGGGTGCATGGGGAGTGTGAGTGCATGTGGGGTGAGGATGCATGGGGAGTGTGTGAGAGTGTATGTGCATGTGAGGTGAGGGTGCATGGGGAGTGTATGTATGTGTGGGGTGAGGGTGCATGGGGAGCAAGTGTGTGAGAGTGTATGTATGTATGGAGGGTGCATGGGGAGTGTGAGTGGATGTGGGGTGAGGGTGCATGGGGAGTGAGTATGTGAGAGTGTATGTGTGGGTTGAGGGTGCATGGGGAGTGAGTATGTGAGAGTATATGTGTGGGTTGAGGGTGCATGGGGAGTGTGAGGGCCTGTGGGGTGAGGATGTGTGTGACAGTGTATGTGCATGTGAGGTGAGGGTACATGGAGAAAGAGAGAGAGTGTATGTGTGTATGGGGTGAGGGTGCATGGGGAGTGAGTGTGTGAGAGTATGTGCATGTGGGGTGAGGGTGCATGGGGAGTGTGAGTGCATGCAGGGTGAGGGTGCATGGGGAGTGTGTGTGTGAGTGTATGTGTGTGAGGTGAGGGTGCATGGGGAGTGTGAGTGCATGCGGGGGTGAGGGTGCATGGGGAGTGTGTGTGTGAGTGTATGTGCGTGTGAGGTGAGAGTGCATGGGGAGTGAGTGCATGCAGGGTGAGGGTGCATGGGGAGTGTGTGTGTAAGTGTATGTGTGTGTGGGGTGAGGGTGCATGGGGAGTGTGAGTGCATGCGGGGTGAGGGTGCA
>NW_020254630.1:0-1222 GCF_003255815.1 Theropithecus gelada
AGAGAGGTAACAAATGGGATAAATAAGTGAAATATATAGCATTTTTATATAGGTAAGCTCAAAGGAAGAAAATAAAACTGTAAACAACTATAGGAAGTTGAAGGGGTATAATTTTAGATAGAATAAACAATGAATATATTTTATATTTAAGTAAAGATGAAAAGTAAGTGATCAAGCAAGCCAAACAGTCAAAGAAATGCAAAAACAGTAGAAATGAGATGTCATTACATACACATCAGATTGGTATATTTTTACAAAGCTGGTAGCAATTTTACAAAGCTATAATGGTTAGTCTTCTCAGAGATTCAGGTAAAAGCATATACATAAACTTTGCATCCATGTAATTTGTTCCAGCTTTCTCAGGTAATCCTGCAATGTAAATTAAATATAAAATACACATACTCTTCACATTAACAATCTCATTCGTTTGTTTCGGCCATACAATTAGATAGACAGATATAAATATAGATATATACATAAGAAGCAATATATGTTAAATGTGATTGTTGTTCCGAGAAAAAATAAAAAATCACTATGGTGAATGACTACCAATGAAGGATTGACTGAGTAAATATATTACTCACAAATGCTACAAGTGAGAAATATATGTTGTTATTGGACAATTTTGACTAGATGGCCTACCCTAGTCATAGATGGCGTTAAATCAGGGGCCCCTAATTTAGCAATTAATTCTAAAGAATGAGTTAGAATTAGACTGAAAAATAAAATACAGTGAGAAGTTAATTATGAGAAGAAAGTGAGAAAAGTCTCATGGGAGAGAGAAGTAGGATGTTGCAGAAACTGAAAAAGGCCCATAATACAGGCTTGAGAGGAAAGTAAAGTGTAGTATAAAGTAATCTATTGAGGTGAGTATGTCATGGTTGGCAAGGATAATAATTTTTAACTTAATTATCAGCAATGTAAAGCATGTTATAAGCATTTATGACAATGTGAGTGGTTAGATCATATAAATATTTTGGAAAGATCACTTTGATCTCAACATATAGCAGATAGGTGTGAATACAGCTGAAGTATCATGGAAAAAGAGAAACACTGCCATGAGGTATGAAGTGATTATACATTTAACAACCAAGGAGGCAATGGAGATGCAGATACAGGTTACACTTATGAATTAAACTAGTCAAGACTAAGTCATGACTTAAATATGAATGAACAAAAAAAAACTGTTTTCAGGGAGAATCTCAGATTTCTGAGAAAGGAC
>NW_020254631.1:0-10357 GCF_003255815.1 Theropithecus gelada
TTTAGCATTTTTTTCATATATTTTAGATATAAATTCACTTTGAGTTGTGGACATTGCAGAAATCTTGAGTAGAATGTGATACATTCCTGACGTTTCTCCAATGGCTGTATTTTTTAGGATGGATCCACTTAATGTTGAGTAGTTTATTCTGGTTTTGTGTTTGCCAATTTTAGTAATTTATATTTTCTAGGAAAGTGTCCCATTTAATTTTGAATTTGTGGCAATTATTTATAGTAATCTTACAATTGTAAAACTCGACCATGGCCAGGCGCTGTGGCTCACGCCTGTAATCCCAGCACTTTGGGAGGCCAAGGCGGGTGGATCATTTGAGGTCAGGAGTTGGATACTGGCCTGGCCAACATGGTGAAACCCCGTGTCTACTAAAAATACCAAAAAAAAAAAAAATCAGCTGGACAGTAGCGGCGCACGCCTGTAATCCCAGCAATCAGGAGGCTGAGGCAAGAGAATCGCTTGAGCCTGGGAGGTAGAGGTTGCAGTGAGTCAAGCGTATGCCACTGCAGTCTCATCTGGGCGACAGAGTGAGACCCTATGTCAAAAAAAAAAAAAAAAAAAAATCAAACCTTGACCGTATCTGAAATTGTCTTTTTCATATCTTCTCTTGCTCAATTTTGCCTGGATTCTGGTCGATTTTATTTTATTTTATTTTATTTTATTTTGAGACGGAGTCTTGCTCTGTCACCCAGGCTGGAGTGCAGTGGCCGGATCTCAGCTCACTGCAAGCTCCTCCTCTCGGGTTCACGCCATTCTCCTGCCTCAGCCTCCCCAGTAGCTGGGACTACAGGCACCCACCACTTCGCCTGGCTAGTTTTTTGTATTTTTTAGTAGAGACGGGGTTTCACCGTGTTAGCCAGGATGGTCTTGATCTCCTGACCTCATGATCCGCCCATCTCGGCCTCCCAAAGTGCTGGGATTACAGGCTTGAGCCACCGCGCCCGGCCTAGATTTTCTTTTCTTTTCTTTTCTTTTCTTTTTTGAGACAGAGTCTTGCTCTGTCGCCCAGGCTGGAGTGCAGTGACACGATCTTGGCTCCACCGCAACCTCCATCTCCCTGGTTCAAGCAACTCCCCTGCCTCAGCCTCTGGAGTAGCTGGGATTACAGGTACACGCCACCACGCCCGGCTAATTTTTTTGTATTTTTAGTAGAGATGAGGTTTCACTATGTTGGCCAGACTGGTCTCGAACTCCTGACCTCAGGCAATCTGCCCGCCTCAGCCTCCCAAAGTGCTGGGATTATAGGCGTGAGCCACCGTGCCTGGGCTTTTTTTTTTTGAGATGAAGTCTCGCTCTGTTGCCCAGGCTGGAGTGCAGTGGCATGATCTTGGCTCACTGCTACCTCCACCTCCTGGGTTGAAGCAGTTCTTCTGCCTCAGCCTCCCCGAGTAGATGGGACTACAGGCATGTGCCACCATGTCCAGCTAATTTTTTATTTTGCAGTTTTAGTAGAGACAAGGTTTTACCATGTTGACCAGGCTGGTCTCGAACTCTTGACCTGAGGTGATCCACCCGCCTCGGGCTCCCAAAGTGCTGGGATTACAGGCATGAGCCACCGCGCCTGGCCAGTAGATTTTTTAAAAATGAGATGTTACTATAAATCATTTAATGGCATAAATCTGAAATTAAGTAAGACACATTTGTAGAAAATTGTAAATTGCTAAAATTGACTGACATAGAAAACCCGAATGAACCACTTCTACACATTGCAAAAGTCTTGAAGAGAGTTTGATAAAATTCCTAAAAAACATATAGGCCTGGTATTTCTTTGGGAATATTTTCAAGTATAGATTCATTTCATATTTAGGGGTTTAAATATTTGTTTGCATTCTTTTTATTTTCTAATTTTATTGTTTTTTGAGTTAGTGGGATCTATACAATGTATATATTTTTGTTTTGATATTCAGGTTTGCTTTTATGCTTGTTTTTTTTTTTTTTTTTTTTTGAGATGGAGTTTTACTCTGTCACCCAGGCTGGAGTGCAGCAGTGCAATTCTGGCTCACTGCAACCTCTGCCTCCTGGGTTCAAGCGATTCTCATGCCTCAGCCTCCCAAGTAGCTGGGATTACAGGCATGCACCACCATGCCTGGCTAATTTTTGTATTTTTAGTAGAGACAGGGTTTCGCCATGTTAACCAGGCTGGTCTCAAACTCCTGACCTCAAGTGATCCACTTGCCTCAGCCTCCCACAGTGCTAGGATTATAGGCGTGAGCCACTACACCTGGCCTGTAGTAATTTTCTATTGTTGTATGATAGATTGCCACTCATTTGGTGACTAAAACCACACCCACTTACACAGAGTTTGGGAGGTCAGAAATCCTGGCGGCCTCGCCTGTGGGTTCCACGCTCCAGGTAGCATCTGGCTCAAAGGAACCCATAGGCTGGGGCTGGGCTTTTAGCTGAAGGCTCTGGGAAGAATCTGCTTCCAAATGCATTTAAGGTGGTTGCAGAATTCTGTTTTAAGACTCAGGTCCCTGATTCCTTGCTGGCTGTCAGCTGGGGGCCACACTCAGCTCCCTAAGCCCACCAGCTTGCTTTCCAACGGGGTCCCCCATTTTTTTTTTTTTGAGACAGAGTCTCGCTCTGTCACCCAGGCTGGAGTACAGTGGTGTGAGCTTGACTCACTGCAACCTCTGCCTACCGGGTTGCAGTGATTCTCCTGCCTCAGCCTCCCTGGTAGCTGGGATTACAGGCGGGCGTCACCACACCTGGCTAATTTTTGTATTTTCAGTAGAGACGGAGTTTCACCATGTTGGCCAGGCTGGTCTCAAACTCCTGACCTCAGGCGATCCACCTGTCTCGATCTCCCAAAGTGCTGGGATTAGAGGTGTGAGCCACCGCGCCCAGCTGGTCCCTCCATTTTCAAAGCCGGAAACATCATGGACTCCGTCTTGTGTTCCAGGCTTTCTGACTTTCCCTTCTGCCACCGATTGGTTTCTCTCCATCAGGGTAAAGGTACCCTGCTCATGTCTTCTCTTCCCCCTGTAGAGGCGGGGTGTTTGTTGACCAGGCTGGTCTCAAACTCCTTGGCCTCAAGCGATTCTCCTGCCTCAGCCTCCCAAAGTGCTGAGGTGACAGGTGTGCTAATGTTTTCATGTGAGCCTCACTGCGTCACTGTAATTTCGGATTTTCCTCATGTCTTTGCAGAAGCTCAGGATTGGACTTTGTCAGGAAGGTGGGTCCCTCCTCTCAGCACCTCAAGCTTGTTTCTACCCCGGTCCCAAGAGCTGCAGAGGCTGGAGCTTGAGTCCCCACCTGAAGGTAAGTTCTCAGTAGGGGAAGAGCCATGGCAGCCAAGTGGATTTGCACAAGTGTTCGAGGCCCAGGCATGCCGGAAGTAAAACATTCCTGTGAAGAAGAACTTGGCAGCGGGGAGCAGGAATCTGCTTTGGAAAGCGAGACCCCAGTTCTGAGACCTCTTCGCATAGCTTAGGGCTGAAGCCGGAGGGCCACGTGGAGGGTGGCAGCTCCCAACGTCCGTGTACCTGGGGCCGGGCACGGTGGCTCTTGCCTGTAATCCCAGCAATCTGGGAGGCCGAGGTGGGCGGATCACCTGAGGTCAGGAGTTCGAGATCAGCCTGACATGGCAAAACCCTGTCTCTACTAAAAATACTAAAATTAGCTGAGTGTGGTGGTGGCTGCCTGTAGTCCCAGTTACTCGGGAGGCTGAGGCAGGAGAATCGCTTAAACCTGGGAAGCGGAGGTTGCAGTGAGCCAAGATGACACCACTGCACTCCAGCCTAGGCAACAAGAGCGAAACTCCATAAAAAACCCAAGGTCCATGTACCTGAAATGGCCCCAGCCCGCTTGGGGACAGAGTAAACCTGGGTGATCACGTCAAGGGATCATCTAGGTTTCAATTGAGTGGAAGCCTTGCTAGGAAGAGAAGGAGGATCTTGCTTTAGGGAGTGCAAGTTTGCGGGCTCAGGGCCAGAGCATGTCCCTGGTGCTCAGAGGACAAGCCCGGCCCACGCTGTCTCTGGATCATTTGCAATTCCCATCATCCTCTCCCGACGGCGCAGCCCGAGCGTCCGCTCTGCCCATCCCACTGGCACCTCCAGACCTGGCTTCTACCACAATGGAACCAGGGGTGTGCAAGGGAGAGAACACAGTCATAGCTTCTTAGTTTCTGTTTCTGGTTGGGCCAGTAAAGCCCCTTCCTCATCCCTCTTTTCCACTTAGCAGTAGAGACAGAAACGAAAAGCCATGGCCTCAGGCTGCTAAACAAAACCTAAACAACAACAAAATAAGGTGGGTTGAACAAGCTTGAGTAAATAAACTCTTACACTATGTCAAGCCATAGAATTTGCTTCCTTTTTTTTTTTAGTGACCGATTTTGGCTTTCTGCAACCTCCGCCTCCCGGGTTCAAGCAATTCTCCTGCCTCCGCCTCCCGAGTAGGTGGGATTCCAGGCGCCCACTATCATACCTGGCTAATTTTTGTATTTTTGGTAAAGATGGGGTTTCGCCCTGTTTGCCAGGCTGGCCTCAAACTCCTGACCTCAGGTAATCCACCTGCCTTGGCCTCCCAAAGTGTTGGGATCACAGGCGTGAGCCACCACACCTGGCCAGAATTTGCTTTCTTAACCTGAGTTTTTTGCTTCTCCTTCTCATGTCAAAGACTAAACAAAATGGGTGTGAGAGAGACATTCAGAACTGCCAGGCTCAGTAGAGGGCGAGCTGGCACTCACGCCCAGGGCTCCCGAGCACCAGCCAGGGGCTTCTTGCACTGTTCCACAATCATGGCTAAGACTTGCCCCGTCCCACCTTCTCCACCTTCAGCCCTCCCCATGGCTTTCCTTTTGCCAGGGGAAGGACATTGATAGGAGCCCATGAGGAGAAAACCCAGTAAAATGCATGTATATTCTTATGAAATATTTGCATATGAAACAGCACCAGTTTATTGTTGAAGAAATTAGAAAAAATACGTTAAGAAAAAAATCCTCAGCCGGGCGCGGTGGCTCAAGCCTGTAATCTCAGCACTTTGGGAGGCCGAGACGGGCGGATCACGAGGTCAGGAGATCGAGACCATCCTGGCTAACGCGGTGAAACCCCGTCTCTACTAAAAAAATACAAAAAACTAGCCGGGCGAGGTGGTGGGCGCCTGTAGTCCCAGCTACTCAGGAGGCTGAGGCAGGAGAATGGTGTAAACCTGGGAGGCGGAGCTTGCAGTGAGCTGAGATCCGGCCACTGCACTCCAGCCTGGGCGACAGAGCGAGACTCCGTCTCAAAAAAAAAAAAAGAAAAAAATCCCCCTAGTGAGGTGGCTTATGCCTGTAATCCCAGCACTTTGGGAGGCTGAGGCAGGAGAATCACTTGAGCCCCTAGGAGTTTGAGACCAGCCTAGGCAACATAGTGAAACCCTGTCTCCAGAAAAAATACAAAAATTAGCTGGACATGATAGTATGTGTCTGTAGTCCCAGCTACTTGGGAGGCTGAGGCCGGAGGATCACTTGAGCCCAGGAGGCAGAGGTTGCAGCGAGCTGTGAATGTGCCACTGCACTCCAGCCTAGGTGACAGAGTGAGACCCTATCTGAAGAAATAAAACCAACCAAACCAAAATCCTACCATGCAAAGATAATCATTGTTAATATTCTGTGTGTTTTCTTCAGATTCTTTTTATTTTATTTTTTGAGATGGAGTTTTGCTTTGTTGCCCAGGCTGGAGTACAATGGCGCGATCTCGGCTCACAGCAACTTCCGCCTCCCCGGTTCAAGTGATTCTCCTGCCTCAGCCTCCCAAGTAGCTGGGATTACAGGCATGAGCCACCATGCCCGGATAATTTTGTATTTTCAGTAGAGATGGGGTTTCACCATGTTGGTCAGGCTGGTCTCAAACTCCTGACCTCAAGTGATCCACCCGCCTTGGCCTCCCAAAGTGCTGGGATTACAAGCTTGAGCCACTGTGCCTGGCCCAGAATTTTTTCTTTATAGATGTATGTTTACAAACTTATTACATGTGCTGTAGTTTGTAGTTGATGTATACAAACAAGAAACAGGCCAGGCACAGTGATGCATGCTTGTAATCCCAGCACTTTGGGAGGCCAAGGTGGGAGGATCACTTGAGGCCAGGAGTTCAAGACCAGCCTCAGCAACATAGCAGGACCCTTACTCTACAAAAAGCATATATGTATGTGTGTGTGTGTATATGTGTGTGTGTATATATATATATGTAAAGTGTTTTAGATGGAACCTCACTCTGTTGCTCAGGCTGGAGTATAGGGGTGCAATCACAGCTCACTGTCACCTCCACCTCCGAGGCTCAAGCGATTCTCCTGCCTCAGCCTTCCAAGTAGCTGGGATTACAGGGATGAACCACCGTGCCTGGCCTCTACAAAAAATAAAAATAGGCCAGGCACGGTGGCTTATGCCTGTAATCCCAGCACTTTGGGAGGCCAAGGCGGGTGGATCACATGAGGTCAGGAGTTGGAGACCAGCCTGGCCAACATGGTGAAACCCTATCTCTAGTAAAAAAACAAAAAATTAGCTAGGCGTGCTGGTGTGCGCCTGTAATCCCAGCTACATGGGAGGCTGAGGCATATGAGAATCACTTGAACCCAGGAAGAACAGGTTGCAGGAAGCCAAGATTGCTTAAAAAAGCCTCCCAAGTAGTTGAGATTACAGGGACAGGTCGTAGGGAGCCGAGATTGTGCCATACCACTGCATTCCAGGGCGACAGGCGGAGACCCCATCCCCTTAAAAATGTTTTCTTACAGTATTTTTGGGGGGATGGAGTCTCACTCTGTCACCCAGGCTGGAGTGCAGTGGTACGGCGCAATCTCGGCTCCCTGTGACCTCTGCCTCCCAAGTTCAAGAGATTATCCTGCCTCAGCCTCTTGAGTAGCTGGGATTACAGGCACCTGCCACCACATCTGGCTGAGTTTTGTATTTTTAATAGAGACGGGGTTTTAACATTTTGGCCAAGCTGGTTTTGAACTCCTGACCTCAGGTGATGCACCTGCCTCAGCCTCCCAAAGTGTGGTGATTACAGGCGTGAGCATCTGTGTCCGGCCTGTTTCTTCAGAATAAATTTCTAATAATTACATTTTTGGGTAATGGGTGGGGGTTGTAGTAAATTGCACATTGATTACTGAGACACAGATACACATACTCATTAAGAAAAACTCCAGTCGGTCATGGTGGCTCACCCCTGTAATCTCAAGGTTTTGGGAGGCTGAGGCAGGCAGATTGCTTGAACCCAGGAGTTTGAGACCAGCCTGGGCAATACAGTGAGACCCTGTCTCTACCAAAAAATTTAAAAATCAGCTGGGCATGGCTGGGCGCAGTGGCTCACGCCTGTAATCCCAGTACTTTGGGAGGGCAAGGTGGGTGGATCACGAGGTCAGGAGATCGAGACCATCCTGGCTAACACGGTGAAACCCCTTCTCTACTAGAAATACAAAAAATTAGTCAGGTGTGGTGCGTGCACCTGTAGTCCCAGCTACTTGGGAGGCTGAGGCAGGAGAATGGCGTGAACCCAAGAGGCAGAGCTTGCAGTGAGCAGAGATCGCACCACTGTACTCCAGCCTGGGCGACAGAGCGAGACTCTGTCTCAAGAAAATATATATATATATATTAGCTGGGCATGTGACACACCTATAGTCCTAGCATCTCGGGAGGCTGAGGTGGGAGGATCGCTGGAGCCTGGGAGTCCAAGGCTGCATTGAGTCATGATTGTATCGCTGCGTTCTAGCCTGGGCAACAGAGTGAAACCCCATCTCAAAAAACAAAACAAAAATCCAAGTCAGGCCTCACAAGAGTGAGTCCCTGTGACATTTCCAAGGTGAGGGCTTTGCTCTGATAATGGGGACCCTTCAGAGAAAGTTTTCTCCCACCTGTGCCTGCAAGGGGTGGGGTGGGGGATGGTCCCAGCAGTTGATCAGGAGCCCCTGGACAAGCGTGGCCTCTCACATCCTCTCTCCCCATCCCGACATCTGCCTTCACAGGTGTCTGCTTTCCCACAACAGCAAAGAAGAACCATGGCCCAGGTGAGTGTGGCATGTCTTTCTACTAAGCTTTTTCAGCAGGGATTTCGGATGCTCATAAGAACATGACTAATAAAGGCTGGGCGTGGTGGCTCACACTGGTAATCCCAGCACTGTGAGAGGCCAAAGTGAGCAGATCACCTGAGGTCAGGAGTTCGAGACTAGCCTGGCCAACGTGGTGAAACACTGTCTCTACTAAATACACAAAACTATGGCCCGGTGCGGTGACTCACACCTATAATCCCAGCACTTTGGGAGGCCGAGGCGGGCGGATGATGAGGTCAGGAGATGGAGACCATCCTGGCTACGGTGAAACCCCGTCTCTACTAAAAATACAAAAAGCTAGCTGGGCATGGTGGCGGGCGCCTCTAGTCCCAGCTACTTGGGAGGCTCAGGCAGGAGCATGGCATGAACCCAGGAGGCAGAGCTTGCAGTGAGCTGAGGTTACGCCACTGCGCTCTAGCCTGGGCAACAGAGTGAGACTCTGTCTCAAAAAAAAAATAAATAAAAACAAATAAAAATAAAAATACAAAATTAGACAGGTGTGGTGGCAGGTGCCTGTAATCCCAGCTACTCGGGAGGCTGAGGCAGGGGAATTGCTTGAACCCAGGAGGTAGAGGTTGCAGTAAGCTGAGATCGCGCCATTGCGCAATCGCGCCCAGCCTGATGCTTGTAAATTTATATCTGAAGTTCCTGTCACTTTAAAAAGGCAGGCAGAGGGCCGGGCGCAGTGGCTCACACCTGTAATCCCAGCACTTTGGGAGGCCAAGGCAGGCAGATCACGAGGTCAGGAGATCAAGACCATCCTGGTTAACACTGCAAAACCCCGTCTCTACTAAAAATACAAAAAATTAGCCGGGCGTGGCGGGCACCTGTAGTCCCAGCTACTCAGGAGGCTGAGGCAGGAGAATGGCGTGAACCTGGGAGGCAGAGGTTGCAGTGAGTCGAGATTGCGCCACTGCACTCCAGCCTGGGCGACAGCGAGACTCTGTCTCAAAAAAAAAAAAAAAGGCAGGCAGATTACATCTAATATACGACTTGTGTTGTCTGTTTTAGACAACCGTGTCTACTTCTCAGGGGAAATACAGCTCTTTCGGGCATTTAAAGATATATTTGATCTTTGTATGTGAGATGTAGCAGACCCATTCCTCAATAACAACCACCTTAAAATAAACACCACAACAAATCTCCTGCGAGTTTTCTTCCCCTCTGTGTAAACAGCAGGTATTATGCCAAAGCTGCCGTCTGTGGTTCTGGTGGTTTGGTTTGAGGATGCAGAACACTCAGGCCTACAGAGACAGCCTTGTGTGGCGCCAAGTGACCTGGATGTAACACTGCATTACCTAGAGGAATGAATGAACGAACTGCGTGTTCTTGAAATGACCTGCCATGTCTACCGCCACACCACCCGGAACGTGCCTGATCTCGTCTGAAATTGCTTGCCATGATGGTTTTTATTTTTTAAATTAAAAAAATTTTTTTTTGAGATTCGGAGTCTTGCTCTGTCACCCAGGCTGGAGTGCAGTGGCACGATCTTGGCTCACTGCAACCTCCCCTTCCTGGGTTCAAGTGATTCTCCTGTCTCAGCCTCCCGAGTAGCTGGGAATATAGGCATGGACCACCACGCCCAGCTAATTTTTGTATTTTTAGAGATGGAGTTTCATCATATTAGCCAGGCTGGTCTCGAACTCCTGACCTCAGGTGATCCGCCCCCTTGGCTGCTAGCTCTCTTTGCATGTGAGTGACATCAGTGTTTTCCACCAGTCTGGAAGCTTTCTCCTTCTTCTGCTCTTCACCCCGGGTTCTAGGAATGTGTGAGTGTGGAGTGCACTGGTCAGAAGTTCTAATTCTAATCTTGAAGTTGTAAGAGCCAGAAATCCAACTAGAAGTAGGTTAGGATTTAAAAAACAAAAAGTAATTCTAGAACTTTGGGAAGCTGAGGCAAGAGGATTGCTTGAGGCCAGGAGTTCAAGACCAGCCTGGGTAATGTGGCAAGACCCCGTCTCTACAAAAAATACAAAAGTTAGCCAGGCGTGGTGGCACATGCCTGTATTTGCAGCTGCACGGGAGGCTAAGGTGGGAGGATCACTTGAGCTTAGGAGGTCGAGGCTGCAATGAGTTGTAATCATGCCTTTAGACTCCAGCCCGGGTGACAGACGGAGAGCCTGTCTCAAAAAAAAAAAATCTATAAGGCAGCACACAAGCCTTGGGAAGAGCAGGTGTGCAGTCGGGCTCCAGAGGCATCTGGCAACCCAGGTATCGCCAGGAATCTTTCTTGTTCCCTGTTCTCTGCTTCTGCGACTTTCTTCTCAGGCTGACTTTGTCTATGTGGCCAGAAATAGCGTAGCCACAGCTCGTCTCC
>NW_020254632.1:0-7500 GCF_003255815.1 Theropithecus gelada
CAAAGCTGTCAGACAGAGTCGTTTGCGTCTGCAGAGGTTTCTGCTGCATTTGTTATTGTTTACTGTGCCCTGTCCCCAGAGGTGGAGTCTACAGAGACAGGCAAGTTTCCTTGAGCTGCTGTGAGCTCCACCCAGTTCGAGCTTCCCAGCAGCTTTGTTTACCTACTTAAGCCTCAGCAATGGTGGGCGCCCCTCCCCCAGCCTCATTGCTGCCTTTCCGGTAGATCACAGACTGCTGTGCTAGCAATGAGGGAGGCTCCGTGGGCGTGGGACCCTCCCGGCAAGGTGTGGGATATGATCTCCTGGTGTGCCTGTTTGCTTAAAGCGCAGTATTGGGGTGGAGTTACCCGATTTTCCAGGTGTTGTGTGTCTCAGTTCCCCTGGCTAGGAAAAGGGATTCCCTTCCCCCTTGTGCTTCCCAGGTGAGGCAATGCCTCGCCCTGCTTCAGCTCTCGCTGGTCGGGCTGCAGCAGCTGACCAGCACCGATCATCCGGCACTCCCCAGTGAGATGAACCCAGTACCTCAGTTGAAAATGCAGAAATCACCGGTCTTCTGTGTCACTCGTGCTGGGAGTTGGAGACTGGAGCTGTTCCTATTCGGCCATCTTGCTCCGCCCCCTTCAACACTTAATAATTAAGCCTTTTCTGGGGAAAGCAGGAGAGTTCTCCATAGCAGTTCTGAAAGTCTTGAGAAAGGAGACTGGCTGAAGTTTTTTATTCCATTTTGTTCAGGCTTCCTGCACACAGGCAGAAGTTTGCATGGTTCGGAATACCCTCTTTCCTCCTTGATGGTATTCTGACCATAGTATGCTCCTTCTTCAGGCCTTTTGCTCTGTTGTTCTTGCTGAATGAGAACACTTCAGCCTGTACTTTTGTAAGTTTTCTGTCTTCAAGGCTTTAAGTTCATTTTACTCAGCTTAATCGGACCAGAAAATCACTTCTCGAACCCCCACGTCGTGCAGCAAAAATGCTGCAGGACTTTTTTTTTAATTCAGCTAAAGACAAGGTTCTTTGTCCCATGGCCGCGAAAATTCAGGCTCACAGACAAATTGAATAGTAATACAAAGTTTTATCCGGTGATATCCGGTGAAAAGGAAGAAGAGGGGGAAACAGGGACTCTCGCTAATCCACAGTGCCTGCTAGAGCTCTTCCCGCCGGCAGCTTGAATCCCAGGCTCCACCAAAAGAGTATCTTTCAAGGTAAAAGATTTCCAAAAGAAAATTTCTTAACGAATTAGTTATTAGAAAATTATGAGATACTATTTTAAAAATGTACTATGTGGAAAACAAGTGAAGACTTTGAAAGAGCCAGACACTGTTGATTAACATTATGTTTATAAAACAGACTGTCTTTTAATCCCTTGATGGTGATGTATAATGCCATAATCAGTTAAAGAGTTTATCTCATGTCATTACATCGTCTTTATATTGTATATTTTTTTAAAAAAAACATACTGACATGGGACTGAAATAATAATTCCTGATCCATTGATCTTTCAAACATAGCCATATCATCCTAAATACACCGATAAAATAGAAACAAAAAACGAACTAGTTGGACTTACAACTCCCTCAAATACATTGAGCAGGTAGTAAGCAAAAAGCCTTCCACAGTACCTGTTGGTATCTTAGTGGGTTAAAAAATAGAAATTATTTGTTCTGTACTCATAAGCATAATGATTTCTAAAATATTTGAAAACAAAACAGCAGGGAGTTGTTGTTTAATGGATAAAAAGTTTAGTTTTCCAAAATAAAGAGTTCTGGAGTGTGCTTGCATAACAATGTGAATGTACTTAACACTACTCAACTGCACACGTTAAAAAAGGTTAAGATGATAAATTTTATGTTATTTGTATTTTACCAAACAAAATACATGTAAAAATGAAAACAAAATAGCTTTGGTCTCAGGTCAGAGTTTTCTCTCCCGGCCTTCTCTTCTGACCCACTCTGAGTCTTCCTTTAACTGAATAAATTCAGCTTGTGAGCAAAAGAAGAACAATTTTCTATCATAATCATTACAACTTTTAAGATATGTCAGTGGTTTACTGCTGAGGAATGCCTATTAATTTATATTGTTTCTCATAGTTACTATAAATATTGAAGAATTACTTACTTTCAGAGTTGATAGATTAAAAAAATAGATCTCTCACTATGGCTTTCCTTTTCTTACTAGAATTTTTCTTAATTTCTCTAGGACTTATCATAGTGAATGGCAGCCTTGATCACCACCCCTACTGATTATCTTTTACATAGTTTCCAAAGAAGGGATGACAAAATCTAACGCCTACTGCTTGGCAAATCCCAAAGAGATTTGTACAGATTCGTTTAGCTCATTAGAAACAGAGTTGGAAGAGTTGTTTCTCATAGACACTTGGGCTGTTTCTTGACACATGTCAGCTCTGTGATGAGGCATACCCCAACCTTCTTGTCAGAAGCCAGTTTTGGCATGTCAAAGATGGAGTCACTTGGCAAACTAATCTTCAGGCAGTTAACCATAGAAGACATGAGATAGTTCAGTCCCAAGAGTCCAAGCTACTCCTCTGCACCAGAGATTAAGACAACAGTGGAATTCTAGCATATCAATGCTGCTTGGAAAATGTACACTCTCCATCTTAATCAAAACCCAGTTTCATTATGGTTCCTCCTACTGGGTACTATTTCTTTTGGCTTTAATCTAAGTAGCAGTTGCCCAAAATAGAATCCCCATTCAGCTATGAGTCAAACTCAATTGCACGGTTTATCCTAGAGTTTGACCAGCTTCGGAGATCCAGAGTTGGAAATAAAGGATCAAGGAAAACCAACAATTTTCTCAAAATACAGACTGGAACACACGTGCCTCAGCAACAGCTTTGTTGACCCAGCTTCTCCTTCGAGAATTTGGCTTGACTTTGAGGCATTCGTTTTCAGTGAGGTGAATGAAGAGTTGGCAGTCTGGCTCTTACTTACTGTAATTGAGTCAGACAATTAAATTGCTTCCCAGTTACTGAAAATGTAAACCACATACACGTTATGTAGGCCACAGCATTCCAGTGGTGCATGTCCAGTATAGTGACTTAATGCTTGGATATGGAGGACATTTGAGTGAAAGCAGTACAGCACCCTGGCACAGCAGATGCACATGCGTGCACCAAGGGAAATACCAAAGATCTGTAGCTTTGGAAGATATCCTAGAATCAGTGCTGCGGCGAATGGATTTATTTAGACAAAAAAATGTATCAGCTTATCATTGTGCTATAATTTTTGGATAGCTTTCCTTAAAAATCTTAAAATGAAGTATGTTTCAAAAATATTTTTATTTACACAGAACCCTCCCCCAAATTCTCCATTTGTCTTCCCAAAATCAAAGTTGTACTTAAAGATGTAAAATAAACATTTTTGCACTGAGTACTTGAAGGAAGGCTGACCAATGTCTCATCTTAGTTTGTGACGTTATGTAGACTTTGGAAAAGTCAACTTAGTGACACTGGCAGAACTGAGGAATTAGACTGTGCATATGTTTAACTTGATTTAATATGAATGCCAGTGCTGTCCATTGATTATTTTAATATCAGTGGTGATGAGGAAGCAATGTGTTTTATAATCAACCTTACTTTCAGGTTAATAGCTATTTTTTAACATCTTAAAATTTTATAATACAAAAAATAATATTGTAATCCTATAATACAAAACATAGACTATTAAAATTGTTACTTAAGAAAAAAGATCTGTATTTGGATTTTCCTTAGCAAATCTTACATCTCAGGGCTGTGTAACCTCTCACTCTGTAAGTTTTTTGGTATCTGGCTCCATAAGCCCATGTTGAATGTTAAAGAAATGCTTTTCTAGCCTAGCACAAGCAGAATTACCAAGATACATTTGTATGCATGAATGTGTCTGTGTGTTTCGCAACCAGGGATATTTCCTGTGCAAGCATCTTTACTGATTCTTATTTCAATCCATTCCTATACTTAGCATACTATGTTCATAGAATTACATTAAGAGTTCAATGAGGAAATCCAGTGTTTTCCTTGGGCTTGCTCTCTAAGTTTCCCCATTTCTATTCTGAGTGTTCTGCTTATGAGATTATCTTCATTAGCATTAACCTTTCTCCAGTAGCCTTGGGTTAAAAGATAAAGTCTAAACTTGTGAATCTGGCTGTTATTTTGCTACTAAGTTTTATTACTTTAATTCTGAGTGCACTAAGGTTACACATTTCTCAGTTTCAGAGAAACATATTCATGCTAGTTCCACCTCTTTCAGGTTTTCTGAAACCAACCTTCTTCTGGAAGCTACTTTCATTCTAAGGACGGAGCCAAGTGCTCCATAATAACAGTTATACTTGTTCAATTTCCAAGTGTATGTCTTGACACTGTGATAGAAAAAAATACAACACTAATGGTGAAAAATAGTCATTATACCAAGTCCTGTTCCCATTAATTACTTTTTAAATTTTCTAATTCAAGGAATGCATTAATTTGTATTTCAAGGAATACATTATAATTCAAGGAATGCATTGTGATGTTTAAGGGAGGTGAGGAAATAACATGGTTAGTGTATGTATGTCCTATACTTTAGATAATCTGAAAAATTGTATTAGTCTATTCTCATGCTGCTATGAAGAAATACCCAAGATTGGGTAATTTATAAAGAAAAGAGATTTAATTGACTCACAGTTCTGCAGGGCTCAGGAAGCCTCAGGAAACTTACAGTCATGACAGAAGGGGAAGCAAACATGTGCTTCTTCACATCATGGCAGGAAGGAGAAGTGCAGAGCAAAAGGGAGAAAAGCCCCTTACAAAACCATCAGATGTTGTGAGAACTCACTCACTATCACAAGAACAGCATGAAGGTAACAACTCCCATGACTCAATTACTTCCCATCAGGTCCTTCCCACGACATGTGGGGATTATGGGAATGACAATTCAATATATTTGGGTGGGGATACAGCCAAACCATATCGTAAACATACACACACAACATATACAATTTTAGAACATAATATTAAAAATAAATTTTAAATCTTAATAAGCATTTATATCATTTTTTATAAAATTCTTTTTTCTACAAGTCTTTGTTATGCAAAAGTTCTTAAATAGCCAAAATAAAGCATATAAATACAGCAAAAGACAAAATTATGACATATATTACATTATGAAAACTAGTTTAAAAATTCTTTCATAATGAAGAATTAGAAAAGATGCCAAAATACCAAATAAATTTTCCCAGAAAAGTTTCCAAGGCACAAAGCCTATCATCCCAAATATCACCTATAAATGCAATGCAAAAGAACTCTAATTCACAATAGCAATTAATTTACAAACATCCACGTTTGCCTCTAATAAGAAACATGTTACCAATTTAGAGAAAATAACAACAGATTATAAGAAAATTTGAATGACAAGAAATAAAATGTTCTTATTTTAAAGGATGTCAATAATTTTACCCAAATTATAAGAGAACACTGACAAACTTGCAATGAAACATTTTAAGCAAAAAATGAAGGAAAAACTATAAAATTAATTTCAAAAGTCCAAATTTACTCCCATTAA
The DNA here is from genome assembly GCF_003255815.1 of Theropithecus gelada. Lineage (NCBI taxonomy): Eukaryota > Metazoa > Chordata > Mammalia > Primates > Cercopithecidae > Theropithecus > Theropithecus gelada. Next base: position 5,529 of record NW_020254632.1, read on the forward strand.
AAAAATATATGTTCAGAGGCTGGTATCATTGTTCAGTTGTGGAGTATGCAGTAGGGAGTGTGCAAATGTCGTTAAAATAGGGGGAAGCCTCACCTCAGGAGTGACAGGCGCCAACAGCAGACAATCAAATAGGATTAGAAAGTGTGATAAAATAAGGTTCAACACAAGGACAGCAGACAGAATTGGTGGCCAATTAGAGGGAAGGAGATACAGATTGAATCTACAAAATCTGAAATGCTCCAAAATCCTAAAATTTTGATCACCAGCATAGTACTCAAAATGAATACTCTTCTGAGCATTTTGGATTCTGGATTTTAGGTTTGGGATGCTCAAACCTAATACAGATATTCAAAACTCTGAAAAAAATTAAAAAATAAAATCTGACACTTCAGTCCTAAGCATTAAAGAAAGGAATATTTTACCTTATATATGTCATGTCTCAAGCATCATGTCAGAAATCCCAAAATTCTAGTAGCAAATCTAAGTAGAAATAGTACATAGAAAAGAGTCTAGATATAAAAGTATGAAAGAGACGCTACTTCTTATCATTCATCTGACCAGGATGTAGTACGTGAGTGAGTTGGCATGCATATACAGAAATAAACTGGGAAGAACGAGAAAGTTGTGAATAAAAAGAAAATGGGATGACTAGCTCTATCCTTTGTTAAAGCATAAATATAATGATTTTCTTTTTAAAAAATAAATTTAAAAGTATGATGCAGTAAGAGGGAAATACAGAATCTAATACTAAGTGGTATTATGACAGAACAAAAGAAACATCACAATTTAGCTTCACCCAAGGCTGCTGTTGAGAGAAATAATTAGTAATTAATAAGAAAAATATGTTTAAATCTCATATCTCATCATAATATAAAATACATTTCAATTGGCATATAGAATTAACTATATTTTAAAACAAAGAAGATGGTAATTTACTATTTCATACCTATTTATAGAGTACCCATGTGTATGTTATTACCCCTCTTCTGAGTGAAACAGGTCATCACTGAAGAATTTTATTTTATTTTATTTTATTTTTAAATTTATTTATTATGATTATACTTTAAGTTGTAGGGTACATGTGCATAACGTGCAGGTTTGTTACATATGTATACTTGTGCCATATTGCTGTGCTGCACCCATCAACTCGTCATTTACATCAGGTATAACTCCCAATGCAATCCCTCCCCCCTCCCCCTTCCCCATGATAGGCCCCGCTGTGTGATGTTCCCCTTCCGGAGTCCAAGTGATCTCATTGATCAGTTCCCACCTATGAGTGAGAACATGAGGTGTTTGGTTTTCTGTTCTTGTGATAGTTCACTAAGAATGATGGTTTCCAGCTGCATCCATGTCCCTACAAAGGACACAAACTCATCCATTTTTATGGCTGCATAGTATTCCATGGTGTATATGTGCCACATTTTCTTAATCCAATCTGTCACTGATGGACATTTGAGCTGATTCCAAGTCTTTGCTATTGTGAATAGTGCTGCAATAAACATACGTGTGCATGTGTCTTTAGAGCAGCATAATTTATAATCTTTGGGTATATACCCAGTAAGGGAATGGCTGGGTCATATGGTACTTCTAGTTCTAGATCCTTGAGGAAACGCCATACTGTTTTCCATAATGGTTGAACTAGTTTACAATCCCACCAACAGTGTAAAAGTGTTCCTATTTCTCCACATCCTCTCCAGCACCTGTTGTTTCCAGACTTTTTAATGATCACCATTCTAACTGGTGTGAGATGGTATCTCATTGTGGTTTTGATTTGCATTTCTCTGATGGCCAGTGATGATGAGCATTTTTTCATGTGCCTGTTGGCTGTATGAATGTCTTCTTTTGAGAAATGTCTGTTCATATCCTTTGCCCACTTTTTGATGGGGTTGTTTGTTTTTTTCTTGTAAATTTGTTGGAGTTCTTTGTAGGTTCTGGATATTAGCCCTTTGTCAGATGAGTAGATTGCAAAAAT
>NW_020254633.1:0-1222 GCF_003255815.1 Theropithecus gelada
CACAGAAATAAGGCTAGCATAGAGATCCAGGAAATACAGATGTAACTGTGTGAGTCGAAGTCACACGTCACAGAACCGTTTCTCAGAAAGCTTCTTTCCAGATTTCATCTGAGGGTATTTCCTTTTTCACCATAGCCTTCTACAGTCTTCCAAATATCACTTTGCCAAATCCACAAGAACTGTCTTAGAGATAGGCTTCTTGAGGCGAAAGCTGTAACTCTGTCAGATGATTTCAAAAAACACAAAGAAGTTTCCCAGAAAGCTTCTTTCTCTTTGTTATCGGAGGATATTTTCTTTGGCCCTATAGTCTTCAAAGGGATCTGAAATATCTGTTCTCAGATTCCACAGAAATAAGGCGAGCAAAGAGATCCACGAAATACAGATGTAACTCTGTGAGATGAATTAACAGAAAACTATGCAGTTTCTAAGAAAGCTTCCAACCCGATTTCATCTGAGGATATTTCCTTTTTCACCAGAGCCCTCTATGGGCTTCCAAATATCAGTTTGACAATTCCACAAGAACTGTCTTAGCGATAGGCTTCTTGAGGCGGAAGCTGTAACTCTGTGAGATGATTTCACAGAACACAAAGAAGTTTCTCAGAAAGCTTCTTTCTCTTTGTCATCGGAGGATATTTCCTTTGGCCCTAGAGTCTTGAAAGGGATCCGAAATATCCGTTCTCAGATTCCACAGAAATAAGGCTACCAAAGAGATCCACGAAATACAGATGTAACTCTGTGAGATGAATTTACAGAACACTAAGCAGTTTCTAAGAAAGCTTCCTTCCCGATTTCATCTGAGGCTATTTCCTTTTTCACCAGAGCCCTCTATGGGCTTCCAAATATCAGTTTGACAATTCCACAAGAACTGTCTTAGCGAAAGGCTTCTTGAGGCGAAAGTTGTAACTCTGTGAGATGATTTCACAGAACACAAAGGAGTTTCTCAGAAAGCTTCTTTCTCTTTGTTATCGGAGGATATTTCCTGTGGCCCTATAGTCTTCAAAGGGATCCGAAATATCTCTTCCCAGATTCCACAGAAATAAGGTTAGCAAAGAGATCCAGGAAATACAGATGTAACACTGTGAGATGAATTTACAGGACAGTGAGCAGTTTCTCAGAAAGCTTCTTTCCAGACTTCATCGGAGGATATTTCCTTTTGCAACATAGCCCTCTATGGGCTTCCAAATATGACTTTGCGAATTCCACAAGAACTGTCTTAGCAAAA
>NW_020254634.1:0-1221 GCF_003255815.1 Theropithecus gelada
AAATATCCTCAGATGAGATCTGGAAAGAAGCTTTCTGAGAAACTGCTCTGTGATGTGTGACTTCCAAACACAGAGTTACATCTGTATTTCGTGGATCTCTTTGCTAGCCTTATTTCTGTGGAATCTGAGAACAGATATTTCGGATCCCTTTGAAGACTATAGGTCCAAAGGAAATATCCTCCGATAACAAAGAGAAAGAAGCTTTCTGAGGAACTGCTTTGTGTTCTGTGAAATCATCTCACAGAGTTACAGCTTTCCCCTCAAGAAGTCGTTCGCTAAGACAGTTCTTGTGGAATTGGCAAAGTGATATTTCGAAGCCCTTAGAGGACAATGGTGAAAATGGAAATATGCTGAGATGGAATCTGCAAAGAAGCTTTCTCAGAAACTGCTCTGTGATGTGTGAGTTCCACTCACAGAGTTACATCTGTATTTCGTGGATCTCTTTGCTAGCCTTATTTCTGTGGAATCTGAGACCAGATATTTCGGATCCCTTTGAAGACTATAGGGCCGAAGTAAATATCCTCCGATAACAAAGAGAAAGAAGCTTTCTGAGAAACTTCATTGTGTTCTGTGAAATCATCTCACAGAGTTACAGCTTTTCCGTCAAGAAGCATTTTGCCAAGACAGTTCTTGTGAAATTGGCAAAGTGATATTTGGAAGCCCATGGAGGGCAATGGTGAAAAAGGAAATATCCTCAGATGAAAACTGGAAAGAAGCTTTCTGAGAAACTGCTTAGTGTTCTGCTAATTCATCTCACAGAGTTACATCTGTATTTCGTGGATCTCTTTGCTAGCCTTATTTCTGTGGAATCTGAGAACAGATATTTCGGGTACTTTTGAAGAGTATAAGCCCAAAGGAAATATCCTCCGATAACAAAGAGGAAGAAGCGTTCTGAGAAACTTTTTTGTGTTCTGTGAAATCATCTCACAGAGTTACAGCTTTCCCCTCAAGAAGATTTTCCCTAAGACAGTTCTTGTGGAATTGGCAAAGTGATATTTGGAAGCCCATAGAGGGCTATGGTGAAAAAGGAAATATCCTGAGATGAAATCTGGAAAGAAGCTTTCTGAGAGACTGCTCTGTGATGTGTAACTTCCACTCACACAGTTATATCTGTATTTCGTGGATCTCTTTAGTAGCCTTATTTCTGTGGAATCTGAGAACAGATATTTCGGATCCCTTTGAAGACTATAGGGGCAAAGGAAATATCCTCCGTTAACAAAG
>NW_020254635.1:0-1221 GCF_003255815.1 Theropithecus gelada
ATTTCGTTTGGCCCTACAGTTTTCAAAGGTATCCGAAATATCTGTTCACAGATTCCACAGAAATAAGGCTAGCAGAGAGATCCACGAAATACAGATGTAACTCTGTGAGTGGAAGTCACACATCACAGAGCAGTTTCTCAGAAATCTTCGTACAAGATTTCATCTGAGGATATTTCCTTTTTCACCATAACCCTCTATGGGCTTCCAAATATCACTTTGCCAACTCCAGAAGAAATGACTTAGCGAAAGGCTTCTGGAGGGGAAAGCTTTAACTCTGTGAGATGATTTGACAGTACACAAAGAAGTTTCTCAGAAAGCTTCTTTCACTTTGTTATCGGAGGATAATTCCTTTGGCCCTATATACTTCAAAGGGATCCGAAATATCTGTTCTCAGATTCCACAGAAAAAAGGCTAGCAAAGAAATCCAAGAAATGCAGATGTAACTCTGTGAGATGAATTAACAGAACACTAAGCAGTTTCTCAGAAAGCTTCTTTCCAGATTTCAGCTGAGGATATTTCCTTTTTCACCATAGCCCACTGTGGGATTCCAAATATCACTTTGCCAATTCCACAAGAACTGTCTTAGCGAAAGGCTTCTTGAGGGGAAAGCTGTAACTCTGTGAGATGATTTCACAGAACACAAAGAAGTTTTTCAGAAAGCTGCTTTCTCTTTTTTATCGGACGATATTTCCTTTGGCCGTATAGTCTTCAAAGGTATCCGAAATATCTGTTCTCAGATTCCACAGAAATAAGGCTAGCAATGTGATCCAAGAAATACAGATGTAACTCTGTGAGATGAATTAACACAACACTAAGCAGTTTCTCAGATAGCTTCTTTCCAGATTTCAGCTGAGGTTATTTCCTTTTTCACCATAGCCCTCTATGGGCTTCCAAATATCACTTTGACAATTACACAAGAACTCTCTTAGCGAAAGGCTTCTTGAGGGGAAAGCTGTAACTCTGGGAGATGATTTCACAGAACACAAAGACGTTTCTCAGAAAGCTTCTTTCTCTTTGTTATCAGAGGATATTTCCTTTGGCCCTATAGTCTTCAAAGGGATCCGAAATCTCTGTTCTCAGCTTCAACAGAAATAAGGCTAGCAAGGACATCCACGAAATACAGATATACCTCTGTGAGATGATTTAACAGAACACTAAGCAGTTTCTCAGAAAGCTGCTTTCCAGATTTAAGCTGAGGATATTTCCTTTTTCACCATAGCC
>NW_020254636.1:0-1221 GCF_003255815.1 Theropithecus gelada
ATCAGATTCCACAGAAATAAGGCTAGCAAAGAGGTCCACGAAATACAGATGTAACACTGTGAGTGGAAATCATACATCACAGAGCAGGTTCTCAGTAAGTTTCTTTCCAGATTTCATCTGAGGATACTTCCTTTTTCACCATAGACCTCTCTGGGCTTCCAAATATCACTTTGCCAATTCCACAAGAACTGTCCTAGCGGAAGGCTTCTTGAGGGAAAGCTGTAACTCAGTCAGATGATTTCACAGAACACAAAGATATTTCTCAGAAAGCTTCTTTCCCTTTGTTATCGGAGGATATTTGCTTTGGCCCAATACTCTTCATGGGATCCGAAATATCTGTTCTCAGATTCCACAGGAATAAGGCTAGCAAAAAGATCCACGAAATACAGATGTAATTCTGTGAGATGAATTAACAGAACATTAAGCAGTTTCTCAGAAAGCTTCTTTCCTGATTTCATCTGAGGATATTTCCTTTTTCAGCGTAGCACTCTATGGGCTTCCAAATATCACTTTGCCAATTACACAAGAACTGTCTTAGCGAAAGGCTTCTTGAGGGGAAAGCTGTAACACTGTGAGATGATTTTAGAGAACACAAAGATGTTTCTCAGAAAGCTTCTTTCCCTTTTTTATGGGAGCGTATTTCCTTTGGCCCTATACTCTTCAAGGGATCCGAAATATCTGTTCTCAGATTCCACAGAAATAAGGCTAGCAAACAGATCCACGAAATACAGATGTAACTCTGTGAGATGAATTAACAGAATACTAAACAGTTTCTCAGACAGCTTCTTTCCAGATTTCATCTGAGGATATTTCGTTTTTCACCATAGCCCTCTATGGGCTTCCAAATATCACTTTGCCAATTCCAAAAGAACTGTCTTAGGGAAAGGCTTCTTGCGGCGAAAGCTGTAACTCTGTGAGATGATTTCACAGAACACAAAGAAGTTTCTCAGAAAGCTTCTTTCTCTTTGTTATCGGAGCATAATTCCTTTGGCCCTATAGTCTTCAAGGGGATGCGAAATATGTCTTCTCAGATTCCACAGAAATAAGGCTAGGAAAGAGATTCACAAGATACAGATGTAACTCTGTGCGATGAATTAACAGAACACTAAGCAGTTTCTCAGAAAGCTTCTTTCCAGATTTCATCTGAGGATATTTCCTTTTTCACCGTAGCCCTCTATGGGCTTCCAAATATCACTTTGCCAATTCCACAAGAACTGTCTT
>NW_020254637.1:0-1221 GCF_003255815.1 Theropithecus gelada
CGAAATATCTGTTCATATTCCACAGAAATAAGGCTAGCAAAGAGATCCACGAAATACAGATGTAACTCTGTGAGATGAATTAACAGAACCCTAAGCAGTTTCTCAGAAAGCTTCTTTCCAGATTTCATCTGAGGATATTTCCTTTTTCATCATAGCCCTCTAGGGGCTTCCATATATCACTTTGCCAATTCCACAAGAACTGTCCTAGCGAAAGGCTTCTTGAGGGTAAAGCTGTAACTCTGTGCGGTGATTTGAGAGAACACAAAGAAGTTTCTCAGAAAGCTTCTTTCTCTTTGTGATCGGAGGATATTTCCTTTGGCCCTATAGTCTTCAAAGGGATCCGAAATATCTGTTCTCAGATTCCACAGAAATAAGGCTAGCAAAGAGATCCACGAAATACAGATGTAACTCTGTGAGATGAATTAACAGAACACTAAGCAGTTTCTCAGAAAGCTTCTTTCCAGATTTCAGCTGAGGATATTTCCTCTTTCACCGTAGCCCTCTACGAGCTTCCAAATATAACTTTGCGAATTCCACAAGAACTGTCTCAGCGAAAGGCTTCTTGAGGGGAAAGCTGTAAGTCTGTGAGATGATTTCACAGATCACAAAGAAGTTTCTGAGAAAGCTTCTTTCTCTTTGTTATCGTAGGATATTTCCTTTGGCCCTATAGTCTTCAAAGGGATCCGAAATATCTGTTCTCAGATACCACAGAAATACAGATGTAACTCTGTGAGATGAATTAACAGAACACTAAGCAGTTTCTCAGAAATCTTCTTTCCAGATTTCAGCTGAGGATACGTCCTTTTTCACCTCAGCACTCTATGGGCTTCCAAATATCACTTTGCCAATTCCACAAGAACTGTCTTAGCGAAAGGCTTCATGAGGGGAAAGCTGCAACTCTGTGAGATGATTTCACAGAACACAAAGAAGTTTCTCAGAAAGCTTCCTTCTCTTTGTTACCGGAGGATATTTCCTTTGTCCCTATAGTCTTCAAAGGGATCCGAAATATCTGTTCTCACATTTCACAGAAATAAGTATAGCAAAGAGATCCACGAAATACAGATGTAACTCTGTGAGTGGAAGTCACACATCACAGAGCAGTTTCTCAGAAATCTTCTTTCCAGATTTCATCTGTGGATATTTCCTTTTTCACCATAGCCCTCTCTGGCCTTCTAAATGTCACTTCGCCAATTCCACAAGAACTGACTTAGTGAAAGGCTT
>NW_020254638.1:0-1221 GCF_003255815.1 Theropithecus gelada
GCTTCTTTCTCTTTGTTATCGGAGGATATTTCTTTTGGCCCTATAGTCTTCATAGGGATCCGAAATATCTGTTCTCAGATTCCACAGAAAGAAGGCTAGCAAAGAGATCCACGAAATACAGATGTAACTCTGTGAGATGAATTAACAGAATACTCAGCAGTTTCTCAGAAAGCTTCTTTCCAGATTTCGTCTGCAGATATTTCCTTTTTCACCATAGCCCTCTATGGGCTTCCAAATATCACTTTGCCAATTCCACAAGACCTGTCTTAGCGAAAGGCTTATAGAGGGGAAAGCTGTATCTCTGTCAGATCATTTCACAGAATACAAAGGTGTATCTCAGAAAGCTTCATTCTCTTTTTTATCGGAGGATATTTCCTTTGGCACTATAGTCTTCAACGTTATCCGAAATATCTATTTTCAGATTCCACAGAAATAAGGATAGCAAAGAGATACACGAAATACAGATGTACCTCTGTGAGATGAATTAAGAGAGCACTAAGCAGTTTCTCAGAAAGCTTCTTTCCAGATTTCATCTGAGGATATTTCCTTTTTCAGCATAGCCCTCTATGGGCTTCCAAATATCACTTTGCCAATTCCACAAGAACTGTCTTAGCGAAAGGCTTCTTGAGGGGAAAGATGTAACTCTGTGAGATGATTTCACAGAACACAAACAAGTTTCTCAGAAAGCTTCTTTCTCTTTGTTATCGGAGGATGTTTCCTTTGGCCGTATAGTCTTCAAAGGGATCGGAAATATCTGTTCTCAGATTCCACAGAAATAAAGCTAGCAAAGAGATCCACGAAATACAGATGAAACGCTGTGAGATGAATTAAGAGAACACTAAGCAGTTTCTCAGAAAACTTATTTCCAGATTTCATCGGAGGATATGTCCTTTCTCACCATAGCCCTCTATGGGCTTCCAAATATCACTTTGCCAATTACACAAGAACTGTCTTAGCCAAAGACTTCTTGAGGGGAAAGCTGTAACTCTGTGAGATGATTTCAAAGAACACAAAGAAGTTTCTCAGAAAGCTTCTTTCTCTTTGTAATCGGAGGATATTTCCTTTGGCCTTATAGTCTTCAAAGGGATCCGAGATATCTGTTCTCATATTCCACAGAAATAAGTCTAGCAAAGAGATCCACGAAATACAGATGTAACTCTGTGAGATGAATTAACAGAACACTAAGCAGTTTCTCAGAAACTTCTTTCCAGATTTCATCGG
>NW_020254639.1:0-1221 GCF_003255815.1 Theropithecus gelada
AAAAGTGGGGTTGTTTGTTTTTTTCTTGTAAATTTGTTTGAGTTCTTTGTAGGTTCTGGATATTAGCCCTTTGTCAGATGAGTAGATTGCAAAAATTTTCTCCCATTCTGTAGGTTGCCTGTTCACTCTGATGGTAGTTTCTTTTGCTGTGCAGAAGCTCTTTAGTTTAATGAGATCCCATTTGTCAATTTTGGCTTTTGCTGCCGTTGCTTTTGGTGTTTTAGACATGAAGTCTTTGCCCATGCCTATGTCCTGAATGGTACTACCTAGATTTTCCTCTAGGATTTTTATGGTATTAGGTCTAACATTTAAGTCTCTAATCCATCTTGAATTAATTTTCGTATAAGGAGTAAGGAAAGGATCCAGTTTCAGCTTTCTACTTATGGCTAGCCAATTTTCCCAGCACCATTTATTAAATAGGGAATCCTTTCCCCATTTCTTGTTTCTCTCAGGTTTGTCAAAGATCAGATGGCTGTAGATGTGTGGTATTATTTCTGAGGACTCTGTTCTGTTCCATTGGTCTATATCTCTGTTTTGGTACCAGTACCATGCTGTTTTGGTTACTGTAGCCTTGTAGTATAGTTTGAAGTCAGGTAGCGTGATGCCTCCAGCTTTGTTCTTTTGACTTAGGATTGTCTTGGAGATGCGGGCTCTTTTTTGGTTCCATATGAACTTTAAAGCAGTTTTTTCCAATTCTGTGAAGAAACTCATTGGTAGCTTGATGGGGATGGCATTGAATCTATAAATTACCTTGGGCAGTATGGCCATTTTCACGATATTGATTCTTCCTATCCATGAGCATGGTATGTTCTTCCATTTGTTTGTGTCCTCTTTTATTTCACTGAGCAGTGGTTTGTAGTTCTCCTTGAAGAGGTCCTTTACATCCCTTGTAAGTTGGATTCCTAGGTATTTTATTCTCTTTGAAGCAATTGTGAATGGAAGTTCATTCATGATTTGGCTCTGTGTTTGTCTGTTATTGGTGTATAAGAATGCTTGTGATTTTTGCACATTAATTTTGTATCCTGAGACTTTGCTGAAGTTGCTTATCAGCTTAAGGAGATTTTGGGCTGAGACAATGGGGTTTTCTAAATATACAATCATGTCATCTGCAAACAGGGACAATTTGACTTCTTCTTTTCCTAACTGAATACCCCTGATTTCTTTCTCTTGCCTAATTGCCCTAGCCAGAACTTCCAACACTATGTTGAATAGGAGTGGTGA
>NW_020254640.1:0-1222 GCF_003255815.1 Theropithecus gelada
GAGATGAATTAACAGATCACTAAGAAGTTTCTCAGAAAGCTTCTTTCCAGATTTCATCTGAGGATATTTCCTTTTTCGCCGTAGCCCTCTAAGGGCTTACAAGTATCAATTTGCCAATTCCACAAGAACTGTCTTAGCGAAAGGCTTCTTGACGGGAAACTGTAACTCTGTGAGATGGTTTCACAGAACAGAAAGAAGTTTCTCAGAAAGCTTCTTTCTCTTTCTTATCGGAGCATATTTCCTTTGGCCCCGTACTCTTCAAAGGGATCCGAAATATCTGTTCTCAGATTCCACAGAAATAAGGCTAGCAAAGAGATCCAAGAAATACAGATGTAACTCTGTGAGATGAATTAACAGAACACTAAGCAGTTTCTCAGAAAGCTTATTTCCAGATTCCATCTGAGGATATTTCCTTTTTCACCATAGCCCTCTAAGGGCTTCCAAATATCACTGAGCCCGTTCCACAAGAACTGTCTTAGCGAAAGGCTTCTTGACGGNTCTGTGAGATGATTTCACAGAACACAAAGAAGTTTCTCAGAAAGCTTCTTTCTCTTTGTTATCGGAGGATATTTCCTTAGGCCCTATAGTCTTCAAAGGGATCCGAAGTATCTGTTCTGGGATTCCACAGAAATAAGGCTAGCAAAGAGATCCACGAAATACACATGTAACTCTGTCAGTGGAAGTCACACATCACAGAGCAGTTTCTCAGAAAGCTTCTTTCCAGATTTCATCTGAGGATATTTCCTTTTTCACCATAGCCCTCTATGGGCTTCCAAATATCACTTTGCCAATTTCACAAGAACTGCCTTAGCATAAGGTTTCTTGACGGGAAAGCTGTAATTCTCTGAGATGATTTCACAGAACACAAAGAAGTTTCTCAGAAAGATTTTGCTCTTTATTATCGGAGGATATTTCCTTTGGGCCTATAGTCTTCAAAGGGATCCGAAATATCTGTTCTCAGATTCCACAGAAATAAGGCTAGCAAAGAGATCCACGAAATACATGTAACTCTGTGAGATGAATTAACAGAACACTAAGCAGTTTCTCAGAAAGCTTCTTTCCAGATTTCATCTGAGGATATTTCCTTTTTCAGCATAGCCCTCCATGGACTTCCAAATATCACTTTGCCAATTCCACAAGAACTGTCTTAGCGAAAAGCTTCTTGAGGGGAAAGCTGTAACTCTGTTAGATGATTTCACAGAACACAAAGAAGTTTCTCACA
>NW_020254641.1:0-1221 GCF_003255815.1 Theropithecus gelada
AATAAAATAAAAAATAAATACAAACATATTAATCATAAGTAAATGAAATATCTGATCTTATTATGTCTGGTAGTAATGTCATCTAAGTATTTAAATATTCATCGATATATTCCTTTGCTAAATTTTCTTTTATTTCTCTTTTATATTACACTTTTTTTAGAGAGCACAACTCCAAATCATCTTTTATAAATGTACAAAGGTCATATTTAGCAAAAGACACAAGGCAGGGAAGTGTCAGGCCTGAGGCCTGAGCCCATGCTGAGGGAGAAGGGGGCTTGGGGCATGTGGGAGAAGTGCTGGGAAGGGCTGAGTGGTGGGGGCCACAGAAAGTTCCAGTGGGCAACACTGTGGGCAGGTCATGGGTGGGACTCACGGGGACCTCGCTGCTAACTCTTGTTGCGTTGGCGGAGTGGGGTGGGGGGAAGGGAGGATCGTTAGTGCTGCCACCTGGAGTGAGAGCCGCCCCTTGGTTCCTGGAGGGCACCATCAAGGGACACAGGACAGGAAGCGCAGGATGGTTAGTGCAGCTAGGGATGAGGGCCAGGGAGAAGCAGGTGCTCTGGAGTGGCCGGGAAATGTCCAGACACAGAGGCTTAGGAGCTTCCTGTTAAGTGTGTGGGTTCTGCTCTGTCTCTGCCAGGCACTGTGACTAGGGATGGATGATCCCTCTCTTCAGGCGCTCCATGGTGCTCTTGCTGCCAGCAAAGGTGGTCCGGATCCCTTTGCCCATCTCCCCTGTGACCGACAGCAGTTCCGTGTGGGTGCTCTGGCAGCCCTGGGTGCCAGGTGGTTTCATGGCCTGCACACAGCCGATGGAAGGCGGTCCAAAGTCGTTAAACAGCGGTCTGAAAGGGACAGCGGCTCCTGGCACTGAAACCGACGGTGACAGGACGCTTCCTGTAGGGACCAGGGTGCCCAGCCTAGGGATGCTGGAGCCCGGGGTGCTGCTGGGGGCAGGCGTGATGGGTTTGTAGGACATTCTCAACTTCTGGGCACTGCGGAGCCAGCAGGCCGCTCCTCAGGGTTTGGCTGCCTGGCCGGTCAGCCGAGATCTGATTTGCAAGCTGGCTGCACACCCCATACTAAATCTATGTTAAATTTTTTAACTGCAGTTTTTATTAATCTAAATACAGTTCAGATATTCTTGATGAAAATTTCACATTTGAGTTGAGATGTACTAAAATGTAAAATACACAATGGATTTCAAAGATTTCATAAGAA
>NW_020254642.1:0-1221 GCF_003255815.1 Theropithecus gelada
CGCTTGAGGTCAGGAGTTCAAGACCAGACTGGGAAACATAGTGAAACCCTCTCTCTATTAAAATACAAAAAGTATCTGGATGCCGTGGTGCGTGCCTGTAATTCCAGCTACTCAGGAGGCTGACGCAGGAGAATCGCTTGAGCCCAGGAGTCAGAGGTTGCAGTGAGCCAAGATTGCGCCATTGCCCTCCATCCTGGGTGACAGAGCAAGACTCCATCAGAAAGAAAGAAAGAAAGAGAGAGAGAGAGAGAGAGAGAGAGAGAAAGAAAGAAAGAAGTGCATTTGTAATGATAGAAATGTAAAATAGAGAAACTGATGTATTTTTGTAATAATTATTTATGCAATTTGGTTTCATTGAAAAATTCACCAGAAGCAGAGATTGTTAATCCAGTTAGGCAGCTCCCCCTTGTTCAGGCTGGTAGATTCCTGCCAGATACAATTATTACCCCGGGTTCCTGTTTACCAGCCAAGTAGGGTTTGGATACAAGCTCCTTGGGTGGAGCCCAGAAGGGCAGTGGCAGACTCACTGCTAAGAAGGCATCTTAATAGGTGAAATGAGAAACTCTAGCCAAAAAGACACTGCAGAAACACCTAGACATTATGAGGATGAGCCAAGATGAACAGATGATGTAATCCACACCATGACCACAGCCCTCCAGGCCAGGGTTGCTTCTGACTGGTTTGTGAAAAATAAGTTCTTGCTCAAGTTCACTCAGAGAGAAGGGTGGCTACACTCAACACATTTTGTGAGCGTCTGAGAAGTAATGTTAATAAAACATGTTGAATTTGGTTTGTGAAAGACTGATAATCTTGAGACAGTTAAAGCAATTAGAGGTAGGGAACCATATTTAATTTTCATTGTTTTTCAAAAACACTTAAAAATCAGTCCTATATTTGAAATTATAGTCTCCTTAACATTTAACCTCCTATATTTTCTAAATAGCAAACATTATGGAAGGGCCAGAGAGCTGTTTTCTTAAAAGTTTAAACCATGACTAAAGTGTGGTTGAAAATAATACCTATTTTCTTAATACCTTATATTACTAGAACTGGGATGGAGCAGATTCATTTGTCGGTTGGCTCTAGCTCTTCCCTGTTTCAGTTTGGTAACTATTTAAATGAGAATCATTCTCATTTAAATCATTAAATTTAAATGATTCTCATTTAAATAGTTACATGCTCATATAACCTGATACTATGCTAAATGTCTTGGTACTTGCT
>NW_020254643.1:0-2890 GCF_003255815.1 Theropithecus gelada
GCTGGAGGCCCAGCTCGGGGGGCCCGGCCGGCGGGCGCGGGCGGCGGGCGGCGGGCGCGGGACGCGGGGCTGGCTCGGACGCCAGGGCCGGGTCGCTCGCTCGCTCCCCAGCGAAGCAAACAATGCGGCGAGCGCGCCGCCCCGCGCGCTGCGTGCGAGACGCGCCCCGCCCGCCGCCGCCATGACGCGCGGACTCCGCCGCCTCAGCGGCGCGCGGGGGAGGGGGCGTCGCGAGGAGCTGGGGCCAAGTGGGGACCCTGAGGCGGCAGGGACCGGGCTGGGAGTGGGGGGTCGGGAGGATGGAGAGTGGGGGCCCTTGAGTTAGGGAGGACCGGGCCAGAGGGTCCCTGAGGAGGTCAGGAGGATGGAGAATGAGGGGCCCTGAGGCAGGGGGACAGGCCTAGGAGTGGGGGACCCGAGGCAGTTGGGGAGCAACCGGGAGTCGGGGGCCCTGAGGCGGGGGGTACCGGCCGGGAGTGGGGGTCCCTGAGGCAGAAGGGCATTGGCCCTGGAGTGGGGGGGCCCTCGAGGCCGGAGTGGGGAGCAGCCGGGAGTCGGGGGCCCTGACAGGGGGGACCGGCCAGGAGTGGGGCCCTGAGGCGGGGGGGACCGGCCGGGAGTGGGGGTCTCTGAGGCAGAAGGGCATTGGCCCAGGAATGGATGGCCCTGAGGCAGGGGCGATTGGCCCAGGAGTGGGGGGCCCTGAGGCAGGGGGCGATTGGCCCCAGAGTGGAGGGCCCTAAGTGGGCAGAGGGGACCCTGTGGGCCCACTGGGTGGAAGTGGAAGGGGCACTGGCCGGGCACCCGACTAAGTAGGGGAAGGTGGTGCAGCCGGGCTGGGGAGCCTCCCCTAGTGAGTGTCAGGCCAGGTGTGCAAGTAGTCCTGCCAGTGTGAGGGCCCTGCCGAGTCCCGCGTGAAGCAGATGCCCTTTGAGATTGCAAGAAAAGGCCCCTGCGGGCGCGATTTGAGAGGCCTGAGTCTCTGCCTTCGCTTTGGCCTTTTGTGTAAACTCTAAAATTCAGTGGGGTCATAACAATTTTCACTCCAAGATTAAGTCCCAAAATGTTTTAAGGTGAGGCAGGAGCTCCTTGGTTTCCTTGAGAATCTGTGATCAGGACGATGGTGCTGTGGAATCCGTGGGTTCCAGCAGCCCAGCCTGTGGCATCTAGGCAGGCCCCTCGGGCAGAGCAGCTGTCCACCCTGGGACAGACCTTCCCCATGGGGCAGCGGAGCGGCCCCACTGCTCAGGGCACTGCATCAAACACCTTATTGGGAGTGGGGTGGCTTTGTTCACCCAGGTGTCCCTGATGGGGCAAAGCCCCACAGGCCTTTTCCTGGCCAGCCCTCATGCCCATGGCACTGTGCGTGGGTTGTGATGTGAAGACTTGAGGGCAGGTAGGACCCCAGCCAAGGTCCCTAGTGGTCAGTCCTGATCTAGGACTCCCTGCAGACACACCCTTGAGCCGAGAGGGTGCAGGCCACTGGGGCCCTGACCTCTTCTGCACGAGACCCAGGAGCTTCGTGTCACCTCCATTCTACTGATGTCTGTTTACCTGTGGCCAAACAAGCAAGCTGAGCCGGAACCCTTCTCTCCTCCACCTCAGGGAAGCCAGATGGAAACAAGCTGGAGGTTCTCCACAACGCAGAGTGAAAGTAAGACACAGTCTCATGAAAGAGAAGATGAAAAGACACGAAACCCTTCACAGAACAGGAGAGAGACGGGGACAGTGACTTCTCAGACAATGGAGGTGATGCTCAGAGGAGAGAAGAACAAAGCCTCGAATGTAGGCGTGTCAGAGGGAGACTCAGGAAGGCCTTCGGAGAGAGAGAAAGGATCTTTTTTAGAGTTCAGACTGATCCTACAGAGGAGGGGTTGCCAAAATACTAAGAGAATTGAACCATAACTCATACACAGTGAAACTAGCGTTCCAGTGACACAGCAAAATAAAGGTGTCTTCACGGCTTGTAAACATCCATGTTTACCACACACGCAGTCTCTAAAAGTACTAGAAGAAATACCTTAACAAAGTGAAAAGTGGACTCAAGAGTAAGACGTGGATGCTAGCAAATAAATCAGTCTGGTCTGTTAAAATCAACCTGAGAGAAATCCCAGATGAGCTCAACATGACACATGGCAAGGCCGGGCGCAGAAGGAAGTGAAAGTGCACGAAAGCTGTTGTATTGTTTGGTTTGAGGATTTTAGAATCAATAGAAAAAAAGGTTAAAAATTTTAGCTGGGCATGGTGGGTCACACCTGTAATCCCAGTACTTTGGGAGGCCAAAGCAGGCGGATCACCTGAGTTGGGAGTTCAAGACCAGCCTGATCAACATGGAGAAACCCCATCTCTACTAAAAATACACACACACAAAAAAAATTAGCTGGGTGTGGCGGCGCATGCCTGTAATCCCAGCTACCTGGGAGGCTGAGGCAGGAGAATTGGTGGAAACTGGGAGGTGGAGGTTACGGTGAGCTGAGATGGTGCCATTGCACTCCAGCCTGGGCAACAAGAGCAAAACTCCGTCTCAAAAAAAAAAGAAAAATTAAACTATCAGAAAGTTTCCACAAGAATGGTGGGAAAAGAATATACCACTTTCGGCCGGGCGCGGTGGCTCAAGCCTGTAATCCCAGCACTTTGGGAGGCCGAGACGGGCGGATCATGAGGTCAGGAGATCGAGACCATCCTGGCTAACACGGTGAAACCCCGTCTCTACTAAAAAATACAAAAAAAAAAATTAGCCGGGCGAGGTGGCAGGCGCCTGTAGTCCCAGCTACTCGGGAGGCTGAGGCAGGAGAATGGCGTAAACCCGGGAGGCAGAGCTTGCAGTGAGCTGAGGTCCGGCCACTGCACTCCAGCCTGGGCGACAGAGCGAGACTCCGTCTCAAAAAAA
>NW_020254643.1:2933-7499 GCF_003255815.1 Theropithecus gelada
GGGGGAGGAACGAAAAGAAATAAAAAAAAAAAAAAAAAAAAAAAAAAAAAAAACAAAAAAAAAAAAAAAAAAAAAAAAAAAAAAAAAAAGAATATACCACTTTCAAAACAGCTGAGGAAAAAGTGAAATGAAAAATGACAGCACCAAAACAACAAAAAAAACAGGAATGAGTAAAAGATAAAACCATGATAAATATGGAACATAATATGAGTTGGCAGGACTAAGTTCAAACATTTGAGTAATCAGAGGAATGTGATTGGATTAAATTCATCTATTAAAAGACAGCCTCTCTGAATGGAATATGAATATGGTTAAATACTGCTGCCAGAAATTCACCTGAAAATAACAGATGAATAAAAAAACCAATGGGGCCAGGCACAGTGGCTCACGCCTGTAATCCCAACACTTCGGGAGACCGAGGCAGGCGCATCACCTGAGGTCAGGAGTTCAAGACCTGATGAACATAGTGAAACCCCATCTCTACTAAAAATAGAAAAATTAGCCAGGCATGGAGGCACGTGCCTGTAGTCCCAGCTACTTGGGAGGCTGAGGCAGGAGAATCACTTGAACCAGGAGGCTGAGATTGCAGTGAGGCAAGATTGCCCCACTGCACTCCAGCCTGGGTAACAGAGCAAGACTCCGTTTCGTAAATAAAAGGATGGAAATTATCATATGTTTGTTCCTCAAAAGGCACTGTAAAGAGACTGAAGAATGAAAAACTAAAAGATATGTACACCTTGCAAATGATTAGTATTTAGAATATAGAGAGAACCGCTTCAGAACCATTAGAAAGAGAGAAACAAGGCCGGGCGCGGTGGCTCAAGCCTGTAATCCCAGCACTTTGGGAGGCTGAGACAGGTGGATCACGAGGTCAGGAGATCGAGACCATCCTGGCTAACACGGTGAAACCCCGTCTCTACTAAAAAATACAAAAAACTAGCCGGGCAAGGTGGCGGGTGCCTGTAGTCCCAGCTACTCGGGAGGCTGAGGCAGGAGAATGGTGTAAACCCGGGAGGCGGAGCTTGCAGTGAGCTGAGATCCAGCCACTGCACTCCAGCCCAGACAACAGAGCGAGACGCCCTCTCAAAAACCCAAATCAGCAAAGAAACCCGTGTCATAATCAGGCTTCTTGCAGAGAACATGGAAACGCCTATCATCTTACTAGTAAATTTGGAAATGCAAACTAAAACCACACCAAATAGGCACCAACATTCATATGTGGCATTACTCAGCGATGGCAAGATGGCAGAGCAATACCCTGCTGGTCAGAATGTCAAATGGGATAACTATTTGGTAAATATGGCCGTATGGCATTACCCAGTGAAAACGGACATGTTTGTCAGTTTCCTGTTGCTGCAAAACAAACCACGCCCAAAACTTTGTAGCTCAAAACAACAGTCATTCCTTTTGTTCACACATACGCTATTTGGGCAGGATTCAGCAGGCACAGCTAGACTACTTCCTGCATCTTCACTGGGGCACCTTCACTAGGGGCTGGAGGAGCCACTTCCAAGATGGTGCACTCACGTGGCTGGGACCTTGATCCGGGCTCTGGGCTGAGGGCCTTGGGAACATCCTCATGGAACAGTAGCCATGCTCCAGGAGCAAGGGTTTCAAGAGAAGCAGGTGGGACCTGTATCACTTTTCACATCCTAGCTTCTGAAGTCACATAGCATCACTTCTGCCATAGTGACAAGCCTGTCCAGGTTCAAGAGTTAGGGAGATGTGTCATCATCACATTTTAAGAGAAGCATCCTGTGTGGAAGAAGTTGTTGTGGCCACTTTGAGAAGATGCAAGCTCCCCGAGTGTGCATACCCATTCCCGGCTGTAGGGTTAAGTCTATTTGTATTCCTAGGTGCATTCCATGCCTGGGTGTGTGCCTGAGAAACTTGTTCATCAGGAGGCATGTGGCATGTGCATGAATGTTCAGAGCAACACTGTTTTTGTTTTTGTTTTTGTTTTTTTGTCTTTTTTCTTTTTATTTTGTTTTATTTTAACACTGTTTTTATTTTTATTTTTATTTTTTTTAATTAATTAATTAATTTTTTTTTTTTGAGATGGAGTCTTGCTCTGTCACCCAGGCTGGAGTGCAGTGGCCGGATCTCAGCTCACTGCAAGCTCCGCCTCCCGGGTTTACGCCATTCTCCTGCCTCAGCCTCCCGAGTAGCTGGGACTACAGGCGCCCACCACCTCGCCTGGCTAGTTTTTTTGTATTTTTTAGTAGAGACGGGGTTTCACCATATTAGCCAGGATAGTCTCGATCTCCTGACCTCGTGATCCGCCCGTCTCGGCCTCCCAAAGTGCTGGGATTACAGGCTTGAACCACCGTGCCCGGCCAACACTGTTTTTAATAGCAAATACTGAGGGAAATCTTAAATATCAAAGAACAGTAAAATGGACAAAGTGAGGTATCTCCACACAATGGAATAGCACACAGCAACAGAAATGAATGAATTCCACCACCAACATGGCCAAATCTCAAACACATAATTCTAAATGGAAGAAAGAAATCTCAAAAGATTACAGAATATTATTCCATTTACACTCAGCAGACAGAGCTAGGAAATATGTAAGTATGTACACACAAACACATACACACACACCTTTTCTGATACCTCTTAGCAAACCTTGAGTTCATACTGATACCTGTACCTCCAGTTACAATCTGGCATGGAGCTGATTCTACTCTTCCATCTTTCTACATAACTATCTATGCCTTCACTTAGTAGCTCAGTACCCCCCTACATAACCATCTCTGGGCTGTACAGAACAGAAAATTGGCCCCAGACACAACCACTGCCCCCATTTATGCACCAGCCAAAAACACGGTTCTGGGGTCATCACTGCTCCCCAGAATGGTTACATCTGCAGGCTGAAAGCACAGCCCAAGAAAAGGCAAGGAGGAGGATGATCATGTTGTTTCTGATATTCTGTTTCTGGCAGGAATAAGACAAAACCCTTTTTCTTTGATCTATCTCACCTTTAATTTATTTAATTTTTATTTTTACCCAGTGTCTACAACAATCACCTTTAATTTAGGAGACTATCCTTTCACAAACAAATGAAACGTTCTTTAAATGTTGTTTTTCTCACTTCAGAATTCAGGAAAAATAGTTTTACTGACATTTACTTTTAATAAAAATGTAGTAATTTGCATTGTTACAGTAGAAATCTGTCCTCCTTGTCACTAGGATATAATCAGTCAAATTGATAGTGGAGCCCAGGCCTTAAATGGGTGTCATATTTGAGACTAACGTTCCTGTGCTTCCACAACATGCCCACCATTAAGGAACAAGGGTTGTGGCATGTGTGCTGAACCAATGCCCACAGAACCCTCAGACCCATACTGGCCAGGCACCTGTATTCTGGCACACAAGGCCTCAGCCTCACAAGTAGTGAGAAGGACACTTCCTGGCAGGCCAAGAGCCATGGCAAACACCAGAATGCTCTGGAAGATAGAAACTTGCATACGCACAGGTCCTGCAGGCACACCTGAGGAAGGTCGATTTGGTTCTGCTTCCTGACCTAGGAAGAGAAAAGCAAATAAGATTAAAAAAAAACAATCTCGGGTGTAATGTAGGCTCAGTCTTACATTCCTTCTGATGACACCTCCCAACAGAAGTTGATTTTCTGGCTTGGTCGTTGCATAATGCCATCTGGTTTAGATGTGTCATGTAACAAGGACGCTCGTGCGTGTTAATTACCACTTCTTGCAGAGCCTGTGTAGATGAATTAGGTCAGAACGCAAGACTAGCTTGCTGTGGTCAAGAATAACCTTCGGAGATTATCATCCCAAGGGGGAGCTAATAAAAATGTCCCAAATTGAGGATTAGATACCCCAAAATGAGTGTATCTATTCAGTGGCAGGTTGTGTTCCCGAGCAAGCCTGTCAGGCAGATTTTCGGATCCTCTGGAGTGTGCACCTGTTTAACTTGCTATTTACTATTGATTATGATATTTTACAACTCAGCAAGGGTAGACTTTAATTTGTTGAAGACAGATGGCCAAGTAAAATTATTCCTGTCTGAAAGCAACGCAAATAAATTTTGCCCGGCAGTGAGTGATAGAAATTATTTCTCTCCAGTAGAAAAGATTACAGTTAGAAAAGGTTGCAGTTTGGCCAGGCACAGTGGCTCACGCCTGTAATCCCAGCACTTTGGGAGGCCAAGGTGGACGGATCACCTGCGGTCAGGAGTTCGAGACTAGCCTGGCCAACATGGTGAACCCTCGTCTCTACTAAAAATACAAAAATTAGCTGGACGTGGTGGTGGGCGCCTGTAATCCCAGCTACTCAGGAGACTGAGGCAGGAGAATTGCTTGAACCTGGGAGGTGGAGGTTGCAATGAGCCAAGATCACACCATTGCACTCCAGCCTGGGTGACAGAGCAAGACTCCGTCTCAAAAAAAAGAAAAGGGCCGGGCGCGGTGGCTCAAGCCTGTAATCCCAGCACTTTGGGAGGCCGAGACGGGTGGATCACGAGGCCAGGAGATCGAGACCATCCTGGCGAACACAGTGAAACCCCATCTCTACTAAAACTAAAAAAAAAAAAAAAAAAAAAAAAAAA
>NW_020254644.1:0-1220 GCF_003255815.1 Theropithecus gelada
GAAACTTCTTTGTGTTCTGTGAAATCATCTCACAGAGTTACAGCTTGCCCCTCAAGAAGCCTTTCGCTACGAGAGTTCTTGTGGAATTGGCAAAGTGATATTTGGAAGCCCTCAGAGGGCCATGGTGAAAAAGGAAACATCCTCAGATGAAATCTGGAAAGAAGCTTTCTGAGAAACTGCTTAGAGTTCTGTTAATTCATCTCACGGAGTTACATCTGTATTTCGTGGATCTCTTTGCTAGCCTTTTTTCTGTGGAATATGAGAAGAGATATTTTGGATCCCTTTGAAGAATATAGGGCCAAAGGAAATATCCTCCGATAACAAAGATAAAGAAGCTTTCTGAGAAACTTCTTTGTGTTCTGTGAAATCATCTCACAGAGTTGCAGCATTCCACTCAAGGAGCCTTTTGCTAAGACAGTTCTTGTGGAATTGGCAAAGTGATATTTGGAATCACACAGAGGGCTATGGTGAAAAAGGAAATATCCTCATATGAAATCTGGAAAGAAGCTTTCTGAGAAACTGCTTAGTGTTCCGTTAATTCATCTCACAGAGTTACATCTGTATTTCGTGGATCTCTTTGCCAGCCTTATTTCTGTGATATCTGAGAACAGATATTTCGGATCCCTTTGAATAGTATAGGGCCAAAGGAAATATCCTAAGATAAGAAAGAGAAGGAAGCTTTCTGAGAAACATCTTTGTGTTCTGTGAAATCATCTCACAGAGTTACAGCTTTCCCCTCAGGAAGCCTTTCGCTAAGACAGTTCTTGTGGAAATGGCAAAGTGATATTTGGAAGCCCATAGAGGGCTATGGTGAAAAAGGAAATATCCTCAGATGAAATCTGGAAAGAAGCTTTCTGAGAAACTGCTCTGTGATGTGACTTGCACTCACGGAGTTACAACCGTATTTCGTCGATCTCTTTCCTAGCCTTATTTCTGTGGAATCTGAAAACAGATATTTCGGATCCCTTTGAACACTATAGGGCCAAAGGAAATATCCTCCGATAACAAAGAGAAAGAAGCTTTCTGAGAAACTTCTTTGTGTTCTATGCAATCATCTCACAGAGTTACAGCTTTCCCCTGAAGAAGCCGTTCGCTAAGACACTTCTTGTGGAATTGGCAAAGTGATATTTGGAAGCCCATAGAGGGCTATGGTGAAAAAGGAAATATCCTCAGATGAAATCTGGAAAGAAGCTTTCTGAGAAACTGCTTAGTGTTCTGTT
>NW_020254645.1:0-1220 GCF_003255815.1 Theropithecus gelada
GAGAGATCTGCTGTTAGTCTGATGGGGTTCCCTTTGTGGGTAACCCGACCTTTCTCTCTGGCTGCCCTTAAGATTTTTTCCTTCATTTCAACTTTGGTGAATCTGGCAATTATGTGTCTTGGAGTTGCTCTTCTCGAGGAGTATCTTTGTGGCGTTCTCTGTATTTCCTGGATTTGAATGTTGGCCTGCCCTGCTAGGTTGGGGAAGTTCTCCTGGATGATATCCTGAAGAGTGTTTTCCAACTTGGTTCCATTTTCCCCTCACTTTCAGGCACCCCAATCAGATGTAGATTTGGTCTTTTTACATAATCCCATACTTCTTGCAGGCTTCGTTCATTTCTTTTTCTTCTTTTTTCTTTTGGTTTCTCTTCTCACTTCATTTCATTCATTTGATCCTCAATCGCTGATCCTCTTTCTTCCAGTTGATCGAGTCGGTTACTGAAGCTTGTGCATTTATCACGTATTTCTCGTGCCATGGTTTTCATCTCTTTCATTTCGTTTATGACCTTCTCTGCATTAATTACTCTAGCCATCAACTCTTCCACTTTTTTTTCAAGATTTTTAGTTTCTTTGTGCTCGGTACGTAATGCCTCCTTTAGGTCTGGGAAGTTTGATAGACTGAAGCCTTCTTCTCTCATCTCGTCAAAGTCATTCTCTGTCCAGCTTTGATCCGTTGCTGTTGATGAGCTGCGCTCCTTTGCCGGGGGAGATGCGCTTTTATTTTTTGATTTTCCAGCTTTTCTATCCTGCTTTTTCCCCATCTTTGTGGTTTTATCTGCCTCTGGTCTTTGATGATGATGGTGACGTACTGATGGGGTTTTGGTGTAGGTGTCCTTCCTGTTTGATAGTTTTCCTTCTTACAGTCAGGACCCTCAGCTGTAGGTCTGTTGGAGATTCCTTGAGGTCCATTCCAGACCCTGTTTGCCCGGGTGTCAGCAGCAGAGGCTGCAGAAGATAGAATATTGCTGAACAGCGAGTGCACCTGTCTGATTCTTGCTTTGGAGGCTTCCTCTCAGGGGTGTACTCCACCTAGTGAGGTGAGGTGTCAGACTGCCCCTAGTGAGGGATGTCTCCCACTTAGGCTACTCAGGGGTCAGGGACCCACTTGAGCAGGCAGTCTGTCCCTTCTCAGACCTCAGCCTCCATGTTGGGAGATCCACTGCTCTCTTCAAAGCTGTCAGACAGAGTCGTTTGCATCTGCAGAGGTTTCTGCTGCTTTTG
>NW_020254646.1:0-484 GCF_003255815.1 Theropithecus gelada
GGATTCATCGGAGGATGTTTCCTTTTTCACCATAACCCTCTATGGAGTTCCAAATATCACTTTGCCAATTCCACAAGAACTGTCTTAGGGAAAGGCTTCTTGAGTGGAAAGCTGTAACTCTGTGAGATGATTTCACAGAACACCAAGAAGTTTCCCAGACATCTTCTTTCTCTTTGTTATCGCAGGATATTTCCTTTGGCCCTATAGTCTTCAAAGGGATCCGAAATATCTGTTGTCAGATTCCACAGAAATAAGGGTAGCAAAGAGATCCACGAAATACAGGCGTAACTCTGTGAGATGTATTAACAGAACACTAAGCAGTTTCTCAGAAGGCTTCTTTCCAGATTTCATCTGAGGATATTTCGTTTTTCACCATAGCCCTCTAAGGGCTTCCATATATCACTTTGCCAATTCCACAAGAACTCTCTTAGCGAAAGGCTTCTTGAGGTGAAAGCTGTAACTCTGTGAGATGATTTCACAGAAC
>NW_020254646.1:504-1220 GCF_003255815.1 Theropithecus gelada
CTTTCCCAATTCCACAAGAACGGTCTTAGCGAAAGGCTTATTGAGGGGAAAGCTGTAACTCTGTGAGATGATTTCACAGAACACAAAGAAGTTTCTCAGAAAGCTTCTTTCTCTTTGTTATCGGAGGATATTTCCTTTGGCCCTATAGTCTTCAAAGGGATCCGAAATATCTGTTCTCAGATTCCACAGAAATAAGGCTAGCAAAGAGATCCATGAAATACAGATGTAACTGTGTGAGATGAATTAACAGAACACTAAGCAGTTTCTCAGAAAGCTTCTTTCCAGATTTCATCTGAGGATATTTCCTTTTTCACCATAGCCCTCTGTGGGCTTCCAAATATCACTTTGCCAATTCCACAAGAACTGTCTTAGCGAAAGGCTTCTTGAGGGGAAAAGTATAACTCTGTGAGATGATTTGACAGAACACAAAGAAGTTTCTCAGAAAGTTTCTTTTTCTTTTTTATCGGAGGATATTCCCTTTGGCCCTATAGTCTTCAAAGGGTTCCGAAATATATGTTCTCAGATTCCACAGAAATAAGGCTACCAAAGAGATCCACGAAACATAGATGAAACTCTGTGAGATGAATTAACAGAACACTAAGCAGTTTCTCAGAAAGCTTCTTTCCAGATTTCAGCTGAGTTTATTTTCTTTTTCACCATAGCCCTCTAAGGGCTTCTACATATCACTTTGCCAATTCCACAAGAACTGTCTTAGC
>NW_020254647.1:0-1234 GCF_003255815.1 Theropithecus gelada
TCACCTCACTCACCCACCTCACTCACCTCACCTCACTCACCTTACCCACTCACCTCACTTACCTCACTCACTCACCTCACTCACTTCACTCACCTCAATCACTCACCTCACTCACCTCACTCCACTCCCTCACCTCACTCACCCACCTCACTCACCTCACCTCACTCATCTCACCTCACTCACCTCACTCACCTCACTCACCTCACCCACTCACCTCACTCACTCACCTCACTCACCTCACCTCAATCACTCACTCACCTCACTCCACTCACTCACCTCCTCACTCACCTCATCTCAATCACCTCGCCTCACTCACCCCACTCAGCTCACTCACCCACCTCACTCACCTCACCTCACTCACCTTACCCACTCACCTCACTTACCTCACTCACTCACCTCACTCCCCTCACTTCACTCACCTCAATGACTCACTCACCTCACTCCACTCACTCACCTCACCTCACTCACCCACCTCACTCACCTCACCTCACTCATCTCACCTCACTCACCTCACCCACTCACCTCACTCACTCACCTCACTCACCTCACCTCAATCACTCACTCACCTTACTCCACTCACTCACCTCCTCACTCACCTCATCTCAATCACCTCGCCTCACTCACCCCACTCAGCTCACTCACCCACCTCACTCACCTCACCTCACTCACCTTACCCACTCACCTCACTTACCTCACTCACTCACCTCACTCACTTCACTCACCTCAATCACTCACCTCACTCACCTCACTCCACTCCCTCACCTCACTCACCCACCTCACTCACCTCACCTCACTCATCTCACCTCACTCACCTCACTCACCTCACTCACCTCACCCACTCACCTCACTCACTCACCTCACTCACCTCACCTCAATCACTCACTCACCTCACTCCACTCACTCACCTCCTCACTCACCTCATCTCAATCACCTCGCCTCACTCACCCCACTCAGCTCACTCACCCACCTCACTCACCTCACCTCACTCACCTTACCCACTCACCTCACTTACCTCACTCACTCACCTCACTCCCCTCACTTCACTCACCTCAATGACTCACTCACCTCACTCCACTCACTCACCTCACCTCACTCACCCACCTCACTCACCTCACCTCACTCATCTCACCTCACTCACCTCACCCACTCACCTCACTCACTCACCTCACTCACCTCACCTCAATCACTCACTCACCTTACTCCACTCACTCACCTCCTCACTCACCTCATCTCA
>NW_020254648.1:0-1220 GCF_003255815.1 Theropithecus gelada
TAAAAAGCAAATATCCTCAGATGAAATCTGGAAAGAAGCTTTCTGAGAAACTGCTTAGTGTTCTGTTAATTCATCTCACAGAGTTACATCTGTATTTCGTGGATCTCTTTGCTACCCTTATTTCTGTGGAATCTGAGAACAATATTTCGGATCCCTTTGAAGACGATAGGGCGAAAGGAAATATCCTCCGATAACAAAGAGAAAGAAGCTTTCTCAGAAACTTCTTTGTGTTCTGTGAAATCATCTCACAGAGTTACAGCTTTCTGTCAAGAAGCCTTTTGGTAAGACAGTTCTTGTGGAATTGGCAAAGTGATATTTGGAAGGCCATAGAGGGCTATGGTGAAAAAGGAAATATCCTCAGATGAAATCTGGAAAGAAGCTTTCTGAGAAATGCTCTGTGATGTGTGACTTCCACTCAGAGAGTTACATCTGTATTTCATGGATCTCTTTGCTAGCCTTATTTCTTTGGAATCTGAGAACAGATATTTAGGATACCTTTGAAGACTATAGGGCCAAAGGGAATATCCTCCGACAACAAAGAGAAAGAAGCTTTCTGAGAAACTTCTTTGTGTTCTGTGAAATCATCTCACAGAGTTACAGCTTTCTCGTCAAGAAGCCTTTCGCTAAGACAGTTCTTGTGGAATTGGCAAGGTGATATTTGGAAGCCCATAGAGGGCTATGGTGAACAAGGAAATATCCTCAGATAAAATCTGGAAAGAAGCTTTCTGAGAAACTGCTTAGTGTTCCCTTAATTCATCTCACAGAGTTACATCTGTATTTCGTGGATCTCCTTGCTAGCCTTATTTCTGTGGTATCTGAGAACAGATATTTCGGATCCCTTTGAAGACTATAAGGCCAAAGAAAATATCCTCCGATAACAAAGAGAAAGAAGTTTTCTTAGAAACCCTTTGTGTTCTGTGAAATCATCTCACAGAGTTACAGTTTCCCGTCAAGAAGCCTTTCGCTAAGACAGTTCTTGTGGAATTGGCAAAGTGATATTTTTAAGCCCATAGAGGGCTATGGTAAAAAGGAAATATCCTCAGATGAATTCTGGAAAGAATTTTTCTGAGAAACTGTTCTGTGATGTGTGACTTCCACTCAGAGAGTTACATCTGTATTTCATGGATTTCTTTGCTAGCCTTATTTCTGTGGAATCTGAGAGCAGATATTTCGGATCCCTTTGAAGACTATAGGGCCAAAGGAAATATCCTGCGACAACA
>NW_020254649.1:0-1220 GCF_003255815.1 Theropithecus gelada
AATCATAGAAGGGAGCTGGCCGGGCGCGGTGGCTCACACTTGTAATCCCAGCACTTTGAGAGGTCGGGGTGGGCAGATCACCTGAGGTCAGGAGTTTGAGGCCAGCCTGGCCAATATGGCAAAACCTCATCTCTAATAAAAATACAAAAATTAGCGGGGCATGGTGGTGGGTGCTTGTGATCCCAGCTACTGGGGAGAGGCTGAGGCAGGAGAATCACTTCAACCCGGGAGGCGGAAGTTGCAGTGGGCCGAGATTGCACCACTGCACTCCAGCCTGGGCAACAATAGCGAGAGTCTACTTCAAAAATAAAAATAGGCCGGGCGTGATGGCTCAAGCCTGAAATCCCAGCACTTTGGGAGGCCGAGAAGGGCGGATCACGAGGTCAGAAGCTCGAGACCATCCTGGCTAACATGGTGAAACCCCGTCTCTACCAAAAAATATAAAAAAACTAGCTGGGCGAGGTGGTGGGCGCCTGTAGTCCCAGCTACCGGTAGGTTGAGGCAGGAGAATGGCATAAACCCGGGAGGCGGAGCTTGTAGTGAGCTGAGATCCGGCCACTGTACTCCAGCCTGGGCAACAGAGCCAGACTCCGTCTCAAAAATAAATTCATAAATAAAAAATAAATAAAAATGAAAGTAAAAATGAAGGGAGCTAATGTTTTTCATTTATGGGAAGGGAGAAGAACATTCAGTATCTGTACCTCTCACACACACATCTGCAGTGGTGCCCTAAAGTATTCAAGACACACATTCCTACAAATATAGCTCAAAACTACTCACCAAGTTACATGCTAAAAGCACACGCATTGTAAGAATGCTACATTGTATTTTTTAAGCATCTGTATCCAATACTTTAGCATACTGGCAGTTTTTCCTTCAGGTGCTGTATGCCTAAATTATTACATGTTTAGTCATTCATTTTAGAATTTATGACTTGCTTTAGACAAAACATATATTTTAACATAAGCTACTAAATTAATGACTTAGGGGAAAAGTTACTAAGTTAACTTGGAAGTTAAACTTTGCAAATTGAATTTGTTGGACTTCATGCAAGCTAGACGATCAGTTTTTTAAATTGTTTGTTGTGTGTTTCCCTCGAGGATGGAAATCTCTTTACTCTCATCCATTGTGCACACTGCAGCCCCGCCTCTCCTCCACTGCGCCACACTGCAGCCTGGAATTCACCCTGTACCACGCTTTCCACACCTTACCTGAAAGTC
>NW_020254650.1:0-1220 GCF_003255815.1 Theropithecus gelada
CTGTGTGCCTGTGCCTGTGTGTGTGACTGTGTGTGCGTGTGACTGTGCCTGTGTGGGTGTGCCTGTGCCTCTGTGTTTGTGTGCCTGAGTGTGCGTGTGCCTGTGCGCGTGTGCGTCTGTGTGTGCCTGTGTGCACACCTGTATGCGTGTGCCTGTGTGTGTGTGCCTGAGTGTGCGTGTGCCTGTGCCTGTGCGCATTTGTGTGTGCATTTCCATGTGCCTGTAGTGTGTGCAGCAGCTAGTGAGTGGCAGGTTGAGCCAGGAGACACCTAATCCATCCTATTCCAGGGCTCACTCTCACATGTAGACTAAAGGGGACCCCATTTTAGAGGCAATCAGCAAAGATGCCCATTTGCCCCTGCCTCTCCGCCAGCCTTCCAGGGCCCATCCAGCCCAGCTTTCTCTCCCACTCCTCTGGGCCCTGGGTCCAGAGCCTCCTATACAAGGAGGAGGGCGTGGCCTTCGAAAGACAGCCGCCCTTGGGGAATTCCGAGGGGGCCTCCCTGTGGGAAGCTGGCCTGCGCTGACAGCATAGTCACAATGAGGCCCAGAGGGCTGTGCATGGGAAGGCGGTGAAGGAGGCCTCTGCCCCTCGACCCCAACGGTGGACTTTGGCCTCTCAGGTACTACTTGGCTCTTTCCTTCCTCCTGGGCAGGCGGAGTGGGCGGCAGGCTTGACCAAGAGAGATAAAGGCCGCTTATGGGAGGCCCGTCCCCTGGGTCCCAGGCGAGCCCCTGAGCGGTGAGCAGCATCCCTCTGGGCCTGACACCTGGCACCTCCCTGTCTGGCTGGGACTTGGGAGGCCACAGGGACCGCTTCTGACCACCAGGTGTCGCCAGCACTGGGCGGGGGCCTCCCGGGCAGCCCCAGGCCTGCGGTGGGGGATACGGGGCGGGGTCTTAGGGCTGCCCCAGCTCCTCATGTTGTTCTAAGGCCCCCAAGATCTCAGTCCGTGGACTGGAGCGCCCTGGCCCCTCAGCCTCTAAGGAGCACTGACGTGGTGCTGGTGCGATGCTGAGGAGGGGCGGGTGCCTGCTGGGCAGAGGGGTGGAGACACCCCAGGTCCGAGTCTGCCACTCCCAGCTCTCCACCCCTGCAGGGCTAGGGGCAGAGGGAGCACAGGTCCCAGCACCTCCCCTCGAGACAGACCCGACCCAGCAAGGCCTCAGCCTGGCTGGCTGGGGCCCGGCCCCACTGCACCTGCCCTGAGCTGGGGTTT
>NW_020254651.1:0-1220 GCF_003255815.1 Theropithecus gelada
ACCACCTGTCCACCCGCCTGCCCATCCACACATCCATCCTTCCATGTGTCACTCCACCCATCCACCCATGCATCCACTCACCACCACCTGTCCACTCACCACCACCTATCCACTCACCACCACCTGTCCACTCACCACCACCTGTCCACTCTTCACCACCTGTCCACCTATCCACACGTCCGCCCTTCCATGTGTCTCTCCCTCCACCCACCCATCCACTCACCACCACCTGTCCACCCACCTGCCCATCCACACATCCCTCCCTCCACCCACCCACCCAGAGGAATGCTCACTTGTGTGCTGTGGGCCAGGCTCTGGGGTTTAAGGATGGCTAGGACATAATTATGCCCATGGAGGATGTAGTGTCTGATGGAAGAGATGGTGGAGAGGGGAGGCTGTTTTGATGCAGAGTCATCCGAGATGGCTGGGAAGGGGTACCATGGGGAGCCAGGGCCAGGTACCACACTCTGTGGGGGTCAACTCCCCAGTACACCCACCCAGGAACACCCTGGGCCTGGCAGCCTCTGCTGGGTCATGCCCTCTTGCTCTGTGCCTGAGTCCTTTGCACTCCTGCCGTACGCAAGGACACGGTGTATCCAGCCCCCATAGGGCAGGACTCACATCCTCCATGACCCTCACAAGGACATGGTGTATCCAGCCCCTGCAGGGCGGGAATCATGTCCTCCTTCACTCCATGACCCTTCCTTGTGGCTGCCACACGTCTGATGCACCTATTAGACCCGGAGCCTTGGACTCAGGGATGGGTCCCACGGATCTCACAGCCCTGCGGCCCAGCATAGGACACACAAGTGGCACAGTGGAGTCTGACACTTGCTGAGTGGATGGCATGGGAGAAAGCTCCTGTCCACGGTGGCTACTCCAATCCCTCTCATGGTGGATGGCACAGAGGGAGCTCCTGCCCGCTGTGGCTACTCCAATCTGTCTCATAGTGGATGGCATGGGAGAAAGTTCCTGTCTGCTACGGCTACTCCAATCCCTCTTATAGTGGATGGCACAGGATAAAGTTCCTGTCTGCTACGGCTACTCCAATCCCTCTCATGGTGGATGGCACAGGATAAAGTTCCTGTCCGCTGTGGCTACTCCAGTCCCTCTCATAGTGGATGGCACAGGATAAAGTTCCTGTCCGCTGTGGCTACTCCAATCCCTCACATAGTGGATGGCACGGAGAAAGCTCCTGTCCGCTGTGGCTACTCCAATCC
>NW_020254652.1:0-7496 GCF_003255815.1 Theropithecus gelada
AACAAACAGAACCATTTACGGGGAGGGCCTAAAAGTTTTACTTTTCATTTTCCCCCTTTTCTTGTGTCTTAGAGGCTCAATCTTGAGCCTCTTCATCGGTTCTGAGCACTTGATACTGTTGGGTTAGCACCATAGCGTGTATTATGTTTAATTTATCATTAATAAAAGCGGTTAGACGGTTAAAAATGCACGGCCCAATGGTGAGTAAGAGCAAGAGGGTAAGTAGAGGGCCAATAAAGGGCAGGAGGTAAGGGAGGAGCCCTTGAAGCCCAGTCCAAAGTGGGTTGGAAGCTAGATCTTTTCTGCGTCTTTCTAGTTCTTCTTGTAAGGTTTTTATTTTGTCTCTCACAATCCCTGATTTGTTAGCATAAAAGCAGCATTTTTCTTGCAGGGCTAAACAGATTCCTCCTTGTTCTGCTGTAAGTAGATCTAGCCCCCTTCTGTTCTGGAGAACCACTTCGGCTAATGAGTCTACTTGATCTTGCAGATCTTGTATGGTGCTGGATAAGATTTGTACATCAGAAATTAGCTGATTAGATAATTTTGTATATTGGGTCACAGAGACACCTAGGCTTGTAGCTCCTGTTGTGAAGGCTGTGGTGATCCCTAGCCCAGCTAGTAAAGGAATAAACTGTATGGCCCGTTTAGGTCTATATATAAAATGATCAATAGCAGGGATAGGAACCGGTTCATCTCCGGGAATGATGTCAATGTCGGGGAGGAGAGTTGCTAGGACGCAAAGCCCCGTCCAGTTCGTGGGTAGATAAGTGTATGCCATGTTATTGCCACAGAGAAAGACCGAACCATTTACAGCGCATATGGGACCGGTGACATTGGTTATGGAGGTACAGTTGCTGAAGGCAACATGGCCTAGATCTATTTCTTCTGTACTGTTGTAGGAAGGGGAAAAGAGGCAAGATGAATTGGAAAACTGCATCGGTTGAACTAGAAGGGGGGGAATTATTAAACAAGAGATATTAACCGAGGAGCAAGTTACGTAGGATAATGGGAAGGTAGGTATTGCGATAGGAGTAGGGGGACCTAATTTTAAACAAAGCCAACAGTCGTCGACCAGGCTCGTGTTGGACATTAGGAGTAAGTTGTAAGTGGCATTGAGAATGTTTAAAGTCTGGGCATCGACCATGGAGTTATCTCTAACCTTAGGCAAGGCCAAAGGGTGATACCGAAGTTCAGGATATAGGGCTTTATGAATTTCTTCCAGTTTTCTCTGAACACTTCTAATTCTTGTGGTGTCTAATGGACCTCCTCCATCTGAGACGTGGATAGGAGCTGTAGTGCTCCAGCAAATAGACTGTCCTTTTATGCCATTACAGGGAGATTGTATAAGTTTGCTGGTGGATCCTAATACTTGTACATCACTGGTGCCCCCAGTTTGTGTTTTTAGCAGAGTAGCCGTATAATATGTCTTATTGCCTGATCTGCATTGTTGGTATGAGGTGTAACAAGAACTGTGTACTGAGGACTGGTAAGAACTACAGGGGCACTCTTGGAGTGGCCCGCTAGGGGAGGTGTCTTTTGGAATTAACTTGCATTTCCATCTTTGGTCGGGCATTAAGTAAGCTGTCTTGCCTGAGCAAGTCACTTGACTGACCCTGTCTGACGGGGGCTCGGACACTTGTCCTCCGCTGCAATTGCATGGTCGGCCATATCGCTTTTGTACTAATTCTATGGCTTTGCGAGGGTCGTCAAACCCCGCGTAGACCAGTACTAGGTTGTATAAGAAGATTATCTTTGTTGTGAATCTCATCTTGGACTATGTGAGGGGTTACTGCTATGTACGGCGCGGGGTAGGAGGACAAGGGCAAGTAACAAGTCAAGTGCGTGAGAGTCTTATCTTAAGGGGGTCCTCGGAGCGGCAGAGCCTCCAAGTTCCGGCGGTAGTTCCGGATGACGCCGGTCCAGGCGCCCCTGGAGCAGCCTTGGCGTGGGATGCGTGAATCCAAGTGGCGATTCCGTCAACCTTTATAGCTGTGGGTGTGGTCAGGAGAACAAGGTAGGGTCCTTTCCACCGAGGCTCCAGTCCCTGAGAACGGTGTCGTCTAACGTAGACGGAGTCCCCCACCTGGAAGGGGTGGCTGGTCTGCGAATGTCCTGGCCGGTACAGTTCTGCCAAGGGGGCCCAGATTTGGGTCTGTACTGCTTGTAGTCCTTTTAGCCGGGCCTGTAGGTCAGTCTTAGAATTGGAGGGAGAAAAGGAGTCAAGTAAGGTTGACAAAGGGGGGGGTCCTCCGTAGAGGATTTCATATGGAGTGAGCCCAAAGCGGTTAGGCGTATTCCGGGCTCTTAATAGAGCTAGAGATAGGAGGCGTCTCCAATCTTTTAAGCCAGTCTCTAAGGTCAATTTAGTAAGGGTCTCTTTTATTGTTCTATTCATTCTTTCTACCTGTCCTGAGCTCTGGGGTCTATAAGCACAATGTAATTTCCAATTAATCCCCAGTATCCTGGCTAGCCCCTGACTTACCTGGGAAACGAAGGCCGGCCCGTTGTCTGACCCAATTACCTTGGGAAGTCCAAATCTAGGAAAGATTTCTTCTAGAATCTTCTTGGCTACTATGTGTGCCGTTTCTTGCCGGGTGGGGAAGGCTTCTACCCATCCTGAAAAGGTATCTACAAACACTAGTAAGTACTTATACCCAGCATAGTGAGGCTTTACTTCAGTGAAGTCTACCTCCCAATAAGCCCCCGGGTGGCTGCCACGGGTTCGGGTTCCTGCTGGCACTCGAGTAGCCCCAGCGTTCACCTGCTGACAGACCTTGCAGGCTGAAGTCACCTGTTCTATTAGAGTACTTGCCTTGGGAATGAGAAAGTCAGTTTTTTCAATCAACATTTTTAACTTCCGGCTACCTA
Source organism: Theropithecus gelada (assembly GCF_003255815.1). Lineage (NCBI taxonomy): Eukaryota > Metazoa > Chordata > Mammalia > Primates > Cercopithecidae > Theropithecus > Theropithecus gelada. The sequence continues at coordinate 2,869 of NW_020254652.1, forward strand.
AGTGTGTCCAGGCGTGCATCTGCTGGATCATAGCCACAGCTTCTTTTTGTGGGAGGACTGTCTTCCCTTCTTTTTCCCAGTTCTTGGTGTCCTTGTTTTTTATAGCTCCCATGGCTTCTGCCTCTTCTTGATCTTCTGGGGTGTAGGTATGTTCATTTTGGTCGGTCTTGTTGGGTTCTGAGGCCAAGGTTAGTACTTTTGCCATGGCTGCCTGCTTGGCCACTTGGTCTGCCTGTCTGTTCCCCACCGCAACTGGATCCTGTCCTTTCTGATGTCCGGGACAGTGGATTATGGCTACTTCTCGTGGGAGGAAGAGGGCTTTTAACAAGGCAATTATTTCAGCTTTGTTCTTGATTTCTTTCCCCTCTGATGTTAGGAGACCTCTTCTTTCATAAATACTTCCATGGGTATGAGCCGTTGCAAAAGCATATCGGCTATCTGTATAAATATTAGCCTTTTTCCCCTTGGACAGCTCTAGGGCCTTTGTTAGCGCTATTAGCTCAGCCTTTTGTGCAGACGTGCCAGGGGGCAGTGACTGCGCCCAAATGGTGGTGTGGCCATCTACCACTGCTGCCCCCGCCCTCCGGGTACCTGAGTCAAGATAGCTGCTGCCATCCGTATACCATGTGTGGTCCGCGTCTGGAAGTTCTGTGTCCTTGAGGTCCTCCCGCGTTCCGTGGGTTTCTGCCAACACCTGCCGACAGTCGTGAGGGCTCAGTAGGTCTCCTGGTAGCGGCAGCAGCGTTGCAGGGTTCAGGGTGACCGGAGGGCCAAACCGGACGCGGTCCGTGTCCAATAGAAGGGCTTGGTAGTGGGTCAAGCGTGCATTGGTAATCCACCGGTCCGGGGGCTGTCGCACTATGGCCTCTAGAGCGTGTGGAGTAATAACAGTCAATGGCTGCCCTAGGGTTAACTTAGCAGAGTCTTTGACTAACATGGCAGTGGCTGCCATGATACGGAGACACGGGGGCCAACCGGCCGCTACAGGATCTAGTTTTTTAGACAGATACGCTACCGGTTTCTTCCAGGGCCCTAATTTCTGGGTTAAGACTCCTTTTGCAATTCCTTGCCTCTCATCTAGGAAGAGGGTGAAAGGTTTTGAGGTATCCGGCAACCCAAGGGCTGGGGCAGAGAGGAGTGCTTTCTTTAGAGTCTCAAAAGCCAATTGATGTTCTTCCTGCCAGGTAAAAGGGGTGCTTCCCTTGGTAAGGGTATAAAGGGGGGCAGCCAACTCAGCGAAACCGGGTATCCACAGGCGACAGAACCCAGCAGTTCCTAGGAATTCACGCACCTCTCTGGGATTCCGGGGCGGTGGAATGCGAGCCACAGTCTCTATGCGCCCAGGGGTGAGCCACCTTTTTCCCTCACTCAGTATGTACCCCAGGTAAGTTACCTTGGTCTGACAAATTTGTGCCTTCTTGGCGGACGCCCGGTATCCTTTCTCACCTAGTTCCTGGAGTAGATGTCTAGTACCTTGCATGCAGGCTTCCTTTGTGGGGGCCGCCAAGAGGAGGTCATCTACATACTGGAGCAGGGTCACTTCTGGATGCTGGGTCCGGAAGTCGGTGAGGTCCCTGTGGAGAGCCTCATCGAAGAGAGTGGGGGAGTTTTTGAACCCTTGGGGAAGACGGGTCCAGGTCAACTGGCCTGAGATTCCTCTCTCAGGGTCTTTCCACTCAAAGGCAAATAGTTCCTGGCTTTGGGGGGCCAGGGGTAAACAAAAGAAGGCATCTTTTAAGTCTAGTACGGTATACCAGCTGTAGTCTGGTTTTAAGGTACTGAGCAAGTTGTAAGGATTGGGGACCGTAGGGTGAATATCCACAGTTCTTTTATTAATTTCTCTCAAATCTTGGACGGGCCTGTAATCCTGGGTACCAGGCTTTTTTACTGGCAGAAGAGGAGTATTCCAGGGTGAGCGACAAGGTCGCAAAACTCCAAGTTCTAGAAATTTGATAATGTGTTGCCGAATGCCCATATGAGCCTCTAGGCTCATGGGGTATTGTTTGATAGATACAGGCACCGCTGTGGGCTTTAGATCAATTATGATTGGGGCTTGACACTTGGCCCGCCCAAGTCCTCCCGTTTCCGCCCAAGCTTGGGGAAAATCTTGTAACCAGACATCAGGGAGGCTGGTGGTGACCGGGACGTCAAAAAGCCGGTGTTCATCTTGCAGAGACACAGTCAAAATTTGGATGGGCTGGCCATCTCGGTCTAACACGTGGGCCCCTGCCTCTGAGAAGTGGATCTGAGCTCCGAGTTTGGTTAGGAGATCTCGCCCCAGAAGGGGGTACGGACATTCAGGTACCACCAAGAAGGAGTGCGTCACCATTCCTTGCCCTAGGTTAACTGTCCGGTGGTTAGTCCATCTGTGCATTTTTCTCCCTGTTGCCCCCTGGACCCAAGATGTACGAGAGGACAGGGGTCCGTTTGCCTTGGTCAAAACCGAGTGTTGGGCGCCTGTGTCCACCAAGAAGGTGGTGGGATGCCCCCCTACAGATAGAGTTAGCCGGGGCTCGGGGGGGGCTCCAGAGCCCTGACACCCCTATTCGCTGTCCTCACCTAAGGCGAGAACAGGGGCAGGTTTCTTCTGGTCTCTAGGACGCTTGGGGCAGTCCTTGATCCAATGCCCTCGCTCTTTGCAGTAGGCGCACTGGTCCTTATCTACTTTAGGCCGCCTTCTTGTTTCCCCTGACTTTCCTGTCCTTTTTTCTGTCACTACGGCTGCCAGGATTTTGGTTAAATGCTTATCTCTTTTTCTGTCTCTCCGATCTTCCCGTTCTTCCTGTTCTTTTATAAGCCTAGCTTCTCTTTCTTCTGGGGTTTCTCTTTTATTGTATACCTTTTCTGCCTCCCTTACTAATTCCTGCAGCCCATGAGTTTGGATTCCGTCTAGCCTTTGGAGTTTTCCTTTTATGTCTGGTGCTGCCTGATCTATGAACGACATGGCCACGGTAGCCTTGTGTTCTGGTGCTTCTGGATCAAATGGGGTATACATTCGAAACCCCTCCAGAAGCCTTTCCATAAAGGCTGCCGGGCTTTCATCTTTTCCCTGAGTTATAGTCCTTACCTTGGCCAAATTGGTGGGGCGTTTTCCTGCCCCCTTGAGACCCGCCAACAGAGCCTGGCGATAGATTCGGAGACTCTCCCTACCTGGTGCTGTCTCATAATCCCAGTCCGGGTGGGTGAGGGGAAATCCCTCGTCTATTTCATTGGGGAGCTGGGTTGGAAGGCCTCCTGGTCCCGGCACATTTTTCCGGGCTTCCAGGAGGACTCGCTGCCTTTCTTCGGTGGTTAAAAGGACCTGCAAAAGCTGTTGACAATCATCCCAGGTAGGCTGGTGGGTGAGGAGAATTGATTCTATCAACGAGGTCAAGGCCTGGGGGTCTTGGGAAAAAGGGGGGTTGTGGGTTTTCCAATTATAGAGGTCGGAGGCAGAAAAGGGCCAGTACTGGATCGTGCGGTTGACCGTGCGAAGGGGAAAAAGGGAAGATTGCCAGGTGGAAGGGCCATCCGGGCCTTCGGCCCGCCGGAGGCGGAGACGGGGGGTTTGTGGCGGGGTCTTGGGGGTGAGTTCAGGTGGGGCTGGAGAGGAAGGCGGGGTCGACGAGGAGACAAGAGAGGAAGGAGTGGGGGCAGAAGGGGTGGTAGGAGAAACGGGGGACAAGACAGGGGGCGAGGGTGAGTTGTAAGGTGGGGGTTCCAGGAGGGGATTATGTGGTGGATGAGGTAGAGGGTCTTGGAAGAGGAGGTCTTGATGCGACTCATCTGGGAGTACGGGTTTAGGCGGATCCAGGGTCCGGTTCTTTGGGACTTCTAGGGCAAGGAGAGTGGACTTGGGTGAGGAAGGGGTATAGAGAAAGGGTTTCACCCAAGGCGGAGGATTTCGGACGAGATCCTCCCAGGTGATGATGTAGGCCACTTGGTCCGGGTGACCATGCGGCCCAGGATCCATTACCTTTGTTTTAACCTGCAAAATAACGGAGAGGTTAAAAGTTCCGTCCCGGGGCCACCCGTCATGAAGGGTAGGCCACTCGGACGAGCAGAAAGTTTGCCATCGTCCTTTTCGGACTCCTACGGAAAGATTGTGGGCTCTGGCCCGGACGTCTGAAAAGTGTGTCAAAGTCAAAGATAGAGGAGTTGTTAGCGTCTGTCCCATTGTCCCGTCCTCAGGCTCATACACACATATAAATAAGACAACAGTGACAACACAAACCAGACAAAAACAGAGGAGCCGCGTGGCCAGAGAATGGCGCCAAAGTACTACAAGTGATTCAGATGGCAGGGGGAACCTGCCTTCAGATTTGAGGAGGCTGACAGTGTCATCAGCCTTCTTCCAAACGACCGCCGGGGCGTCCCCCAGGGTCGGAGTGTGAGGGTCCAGGACACGTCTGTCCTCCCTCTACACTCCTACGGAGGTTGGCCGACCTCAGAGACTAAAGACAAAACAAAAGTAAAGTACCTGACTACACGTAAGAGTCGTCTTGTCGTCCGTCCGCCACCGGTGGCCGGGGCCTTTCTGCCGAAAAGGAAAAGGGGCCGGTGTCCTCTGGCCGCCTCTCAAATCCCGGACGAGCCCCCAGATGTTAGAATCACGTTCCTTAGGGGTTGAGAGTCGGCGCGAGGAACCA
>NW_020254653.1:0-1220 GCF_003255815.1 Theropithecus gelada
CCATCTGATGACAATTTAAGGTTTGTAGGGCATGAATCGCTAGACCCCTTAGGTAGGAATTTAGGTAAGATAAAAAAATTGGAGCTTGGTCCTCAGTGATAAAAGGATGGTTGAGAATAGGAGAGAAACGGGGCTTATGCTTTGGATAGTGATCAAAGAAACCGGTAATGTTCAGCAGAGAGAGTTTCTGCATCAGACAAAAGTGCAGCCTCCTTGATCATCTGGCAGGGAGGGAGGCATCTCAGGTAGGGAGCAAGGAAGTCCAAATCCAGTTATTAGGCGCTCAGGAGTGGGTAGCCATCCACCGGCTGTGACTCAACGTTTCTGGTTCTGGTTAAAAATAAAGCATCAAACAGAGGAACACAGGGCCAAGGGTAAGCTAGGAAACGCCCAGGTCTGCTCTGCCGCGCCCCCTGCAGGATCCCGTCCACACACGCAGGAGCGGCCGCTGGTGCGCGCTGGGGCCATTTTGCTTCCCTCCTACCTGCCCTCTGCTGCCACAAGTTCGAGCCCCACCTGCTTTGTCTCCCACCGCCAGCCTATGGAGGTTCCCTCTCTGGTCCTCCGTGTCCCACGGGTAAAATGGACGTAGCGTGTCTAATTGCGTCTGTTCCCGCAGTGATGTGAGGGACTGAAGGGCTTTGAACACTGTCCTAAGGGAAGGGGCCTGGGGCACTGACTTCGTCCCCTTTTCCCAGTTCCTGCTCAGAGCCGCTCTCCCAGGCCCCCGGCCCCTAACCGTACCCTAGCCCTCCGATCAGCCTTTGCCTACTGAGGGCAAAACTACGGGGTACAAGCACAGGGACTGCTACGTCGCCCCATTGCCTCTGTCTTCCATTTCCGCTGCTTGGTCCTAAACCCGGAGACGGGGCCCTGTGCGGACTGGCGGGGCGCTCCCGGGTTCGGACGCGGCTCGGGTCACAAAGCGCGTTCCGCCCTGGAACGCCCGGAGGAGATAAAAGCCGCGCAGGCCCCGCACTCGCCGCGCACTCCGGCCGTTCCCACGAGAGAGCGCTGCACGCGTGAAAATGACTCGAAAGCTGCCCCGCATCTCCGCCCCCCAGCCCCGGCGCCCGCTCGGCGCCATCCCGCAGCGCCCTGGCCGTCGGCTCTTCTTTCCTCCCATCCGTCCTCCGTTTCTGGACCCGCACACCACGCTCCTGTTCCATCCCCCCTACTCGTCCTTCTGCCCCATCTGCTACCCGTCTCTGAACCAGTTC
>NW_020254654.1:0-1220 GCF_003255815.1 Theropithecus gelada
CCATCTGATGACAATTTAAGGTTTGTAGGGCATGAATCGCTAGACCCCTTAGGTAGGAATTTAGGTAAGATAAAAAAATTGGAGCTTGGTCCTCAGTGATAAAAGGATGGTTGAGAATAGGAGAGAAACGGGGCTTATGCTTTGGATAGTGATCAAAGAAACCGGTAATGTTCAGCAGAGAGAGTTTCTGCATCAGACAAAAGTGCAGCCTCCTTGATCATCTGGCAGGGAGGGAGGCATCTCAGGTAGGGAGCAAGGAAGTCCAAATCCAGTTATTAGGCGCTCAGGAGTGGGTAGCCATCCACCGGCTGTGACTCAACGTTTCTGGTTCTGGTTAAAAATAAAGCATCAAACAGAGGAACACAGGGCCAAGGGTAAGCTAGGAAACGCCCAGGTCTGCTCTGCCGCGCCCCCTGCAGGATCCCGTCCACACACGCAGGAGCGGCCGCTGGTGCGCGCTGGGGCCATTTTGCTTCCCTCCTACCTGCCCTCTGCTGCCACAAGTTCGAGCCCCACCTGCTTTGTCTCCCACCGCCAGCCTATGGAGGTTCCCTCTCTGGTCCTCCGTGTCCCACGGGTAAAATGGACGTAGCGTGTCTAATTGCGTCTGTTCCCGCAGTGATGTGAGGGACTGAAGGGCTTTGAACACTGTCCTAAGGGAAGGGGCCTGGGGCACTGACTTCGTCCCCTTTTCCCAGTTCCTGCTCAGAGCCGCTCTCCCAGGCCCCCGGCCCCTAACCGTACCCTAGCCCTCCGATCAGCCTTTGCCTACTGAGGGCAAAACTACGGGGTACAAGCACAGGGACTGCTACGTCGCCCCATTGCCTCTGTCTTCCATTTCCGCTGCTTGGTCCTAAACCCGGAGACGGGGCCCTGTGCGGACTGGCGGGGCGCTCCCGGGTTCGGACGCGGCTCGGGTCACAAAGCGCGTTCCGCCCTGGAACGCCCGGAGGAGATAAAAGCCGCGCAGGCCCCGCACTCGCCGCGCACTCCGGCCGTTCCCACGAGAGAGCGCTGCACGCGTGAAAATGACTCGAAAGCTGCCCCGCATCTCCGCCCCCCAGCCCCGGCGCCCGCTCGGCGCCATCCCGCAGCGCCCTGGCCGTCGGCTCTTCTTTCCTCCCATCCGTCCTCCGTTTCTGGACCCGCACACCACGCTCCTGTTCCATCCCACCTACTCGTCCTTCTGCCCCATCTGCTACCCGTCTCTGAACCAGTTC
>NW_020254655.1:0-1219 GCF_003255815.1 Theropithecus gelada
ATATCTGTTCTCAGATTCCACAGAAATAAGGCTAGCAAAGAGATCCACGAAACACATTTGTAACTCTGTGAGTGGAAGTCGCACATCACAGAGCAGTTCCTCAGGGTGCTTCTTTCCAGATTTCATCTGAGGATATTTCCTTTTTCACCATAGCCCTCTATGGGTTTCGAAATATCACTTTGCCAATTCCACAAGAACTGTCTTAGGGAAAGGCTTCTTGAGGGGAAAGCTGTAACTCTGTGAGATAATTTGACAGAACACAAAAGAGTTTCTCAGAAAGCTTCATTCTCTTTGTTATCGGAGGATATTTGCTTTGGCCCTATAGTCTTCAAAGGGGTCCGAAATTTCTGTTCTCAGATTCCACAGAAATAAGGCTAGCAAAGAGATCCACGAAATACAGATGTAACTCTGTGAGATCAATTAACAGAACACTCAGCAGTTTCCACAAAGCTTCTTTCCAGATTTCATCTGAGGATATTTTCTTTTTCACCGTAGCCCTCTATGGGCTTCCAAATATCACTTTGCCAATTCTACAAGAACTGTGTTATCGAAAGTCTTTTTGAGGGGAAAGCTGTTACTCTGTGAGATAATTTCACAGAACACAAAGAAGTTTCTAAGAAAGCATCTTTCTCTTTGTTATTGGAGGATATTTGCTTTAGCCCTATAGTCTTGAAAGGGATCCGAAATATCTGTTCTCAGATTCCACAGAAATAAGGCTAGCAAAGAGATCCACGAAATACAGATGTAACTATGTGAGGATAATTAACAGAAAACTTAGCAGTTTCTCAGAAATCTTCTTTCCAGATTTCATCTGAGGATATTTCCTTTTTCACCATAGCCCTCTATGGGCTTCCAAATATCACTTTGTCAATTCCACAAGAACTGTCTTAGCGGAAGGTTTCTTGATGGGAAAGCTGTAACTCTGTGAGGTGATTTCACAGAACCCAAAGAAGTTTCCCAGAAAGCTTCTTTCTTTTTGGTTTCGGAGGATATTTCCTTTGGCTCTATGGTCTTCAAAGGGTTCCGAAATATTTGTTCTCAGATTCCACAGAAATAAGGCCAGCAAAGAGATCCACGAAATACAGATGTAACTCTGTGAGTGGAAGTCACACATCACAGAGCAGGTTCTCAGAAAGCTTCTTTCCAGATTTCATCTGAGGATATTTCCTTTCTCACCATAGCCCTCTATGGGCTCCCAAATATCACTTTGCCAATTCCA
>NW_020254656.1:0-762 GCF_003255815.1 Theropithecus gelada
AAATATCCTCACATGAAATCTGGAAAGAAGCTTTCTGAGAAACTGCTGAGTGTTCTGTTAATTCATCTCACAGAGTTACATCTGTATTTCGTGGATCTCTTTGCTAGCCTTATTTCTGTGGAATCTGAGAACAGATATTTCGGATCCCCTTGAAGACTAGAGGGCCAAAGGAAATATCCTCCGATAACAAAGAGAAAGAAGCTTTCTGAGAAAATTCTTTGTGTTCTGTGAAATCATCTCACAGAGTTACAGCTTTCCCATCAAGAAGCCTTTCGCTAAGACACTTTTTGTAGAATAGGCAAAGTGATATTTGGAAGCCCATAGAGGGCTACGGTGAAAAAGGAAATATCCTCAGATGAAATCTGGAAAGAAGCTTTCTGACAAAATGCTGAATGTTCTCTTAATTCATCTCACAGAGTTACATCTGTATTTCGTGGATCTCTTTGCAACTTTATTTCTGTGGAACCTGAGAACAGATATTTCGAATCCCTTTGAAGACTCTAGGGCCAAAGGAAATGTCCTCCGATAACAAAGAGAAAGAAGCTATCTGAGAAACTACTTTGTGTTCTGTGAAATCATCTCACAGAATTACACCTTTCCCCTCAAGAGGCCTTTCGCTAAGACAGTTCTTGTGGAATTGGCAAAGTGATATTTGGAAGCCCATAGAGGACTATGGTGAAAAAGGAAATATCCTCAGATGAAATCTGGAAAGAAGCTTTCTGAGAAACTGCTGAGTGTTCTGTTAATTCATCTCACAGAGTT
>NW_020254656.1:803-1219 GCF_003255815.1 Theropithecus gelada
ATAGAGGGCTACGGTGAAAAAGGAAATATCCTCAGATGAAATCTGGAAAGAAGCTTTCTGAGAAACTGCTGAGTGTTCTGTTAATTCATCTCACAAAGTTACATCTCTATTTCGTGGATCTCTTTGCTAGCCTTATTTCTGTGGATTCTGAGAACAGATATTTCGGATCCCTTTGAAGACTAGAGGGCTAAAGGAAATATCCTCCGATAACAAAGAGAAAGAAGCTTTCGGAGAAACTTCCTTGTGTTCTGTGAAATCAACTCACAGAGTTACTGCTTTCCCCTCAAGAAGCCTTTCGCTTAGAGAGTTCTTGTGTAGTTGGCAAAGTGATATTTGGAAGCCCATAGAGGGCTACGGTGAAAAAGGAAGTATCATCACATGAAATCTGGAAAGAAGTTTTCTGACAAACTGCTGAG
>NW_020254657.1:0-725 GCF_003255815.1 Theropithecus gelada
GCGCAATCTCGGGTCACTGCAACCTCCGCCTCCCGGGTTCAAGTGATTCTCCTGCCTCAGCCTCCTGAGTAGCTAGGATTACAGGTGCATGCCACCATGCCCAGCTAATTTTTATATATATATATATTTTTTTGAGACAGAGTCTCGCTCTGCCGCTGGGCCTGGAATGCAGTGGCCGGATCTCAGCTCGCTGCAAGCTCTGCCTCCTGGGTTTACGCCATTCTCCTGCCTCAGCCTCCCAAGTAGCTGGGACTACAGGCGCCCGCCACCTCGCCCGGCTAGTTTTTTTTTGTATTTTTAGTAGAGACGGGGTTTCACTGTGTTAGCCAGGATGGTCTCGATCTCCTGACCTCGTGATCCGCCCGTCTCAGCCTCCCAAAGTGCTGGGATTACAGGCTTGAGCCACCGCGCCCGGCCAATTTTTGTATTTTTAGTAAAGACAGGGTTTCACCATGTTGGTCAGGCTGGTCTTGAACTCCTGACCTCAGGAGATCCACCCACCTTGGCCTCCCAAAGTGCTGGAATTACAGGCGTGAGCTATGTTTTTATTTTTGAGACATGACGTCTGTCTGGAGTGCAGTCGCACGATCATAGCTCACTGCAGCCTTGATTTACTGGGCTCAAGTGATCCTCCCACCTCAGGTTCTTGAGTAGCTGGGACCACAGACAGGTGCCACCACACCTGGATAATTTTCTTTTTTTTTTTTTTTTTTTTTTTTTTTTTT
>NW_020254658.1:0-1219 GCF_003255815.1 Theropithecus gelada
TGTGAGATGGGTCTCCTGAATACAGCAGACTGATGGGTCTTGACTCTTTATCCAGTTTGCCAGTCTGTGTCTTGTAATTGGAGCATTTAGTCCATTTACATTTAAGGTTAAGATTGTTATGTGTGAACTTGATCCTGCCATTATGATATTAACTGGTTATTTTGCTCGTTAGTTGATGCAGTTTCTTCCTAGCCTCGATGGTCTTTACATTTTGGCATGTTTTTGCAATGGCTGCTACCGGTTGTTCCTTTCCATGTTGAGTGCTTCCTTCAGGGTCTCTTGTAAGGCAGGCCTAGTGGTGACAAAATCTCTAAGCATTTGCTTATCTGTAAAGGATTTTATTTCTCCTTCACTTATGAAACTTAGTTTGGCTGGATATGAAATTCTGGGTTTAAAATTCTTTTCTTTAAGAATGTTGAATATTGGCCCCCACTCTCTTCTGGCTTGGAGAGTTTCTGCCGAGAGATCTGCTGTGAGTCTGATGGGCTTCCCTTTGTGGGTAACCCGACCTTTCTCTCTGGCTGCCCTTAAGATTTTTTCCTTCATTTCAACTTTGGTGAATCTGGCAATTATGTGTCTTGGAGTTGCTCTTCTCGAGGAGTATCTTTGTGGCGTTCTCTGTATTTCCTGGATTTGAATGTTGGCCTGCCCTACTAGGTTGGGGAAGTTCTCCTGGATGATATCCTGAAGAGTGTTTTCCAACTTGGTTCCATTTTCCCCCTCACTTTCAGGCACCCCAATCAGACGTAGATTTGGTCTTTTTACATAATCCCATACTTCTTGCAGGCTTTGTTCATTTCTTTTTCTTCTTTTTTCTTTTGGTTTCTCTTCTCGCTTCATTTCATTCATTTGATCCTCAATCGCTGATACTCTCTCTTACAGTTGATCGAGTCAGTTACTGAAGCTTGTGCATTTGTCACGTATTTCTCGTGTCATGGTTTTCATCTCTTTCATTTCGTTTATGACCTTCTCTGCATTAATTACTCTAGCCATCAATTCTTCCACTTTCTTTCAAGATTTTTAGTTTCTTTGCACTGGGTATGTAATTCCTCCTTTAGCTCTGAGAAATTTGATGGACTGAAGCCTTCTTCTCTCATCTCGTCAAAGTCATTCTCCGTCCAGCTTTGATCCGTTGCTGGCGATGAGCTGCGCTCCTTTGCCGGGGGAGATGCGCTCTTATTTTTTGAATTTCCAGCTTTTCTGCCCTGCTTTTTCCCCA
>NW_020254659.1:0-1219 GCF_003255815.1 Theropithecus gelada
ATGAGCCAAATAAAACTCTTTATGAATTTCTCAGCATCAGGTACCCCTCTATAGCAACACAAATAGACTAAGACAGGGATTGAGTCCTTGCTGATAAGCCCTCAAAAGCTGTGATGGTAGAAAAAGCAGTGAAGGAGTCTTCTGTGGATACGAATCCAAATAGGGAGGGGTGAGCCTGCAAGGGAGTCCCAGGAGGAAAGGGAGGAGGAGAACGGGCACAGGGACCAGCTCTTTCCAGATAGGGCTCCCCAACCTGGTCCACAAGTGTGGGTTTCATTCACCCAGAGCATGAGTCTTTAGTTTCGTTGTCCCATGACCCCGTCCCGCCACCTCTGCCCAAACATGGCCCAGGTGCAGCCGGCCACCCTAATCCCACGGCCGGATGGCTGGAGCTGGTAGCTTTTAAACCCAAGTCAGGTGGCCTCAGTCCTCTGCTCTAAGCTGTCCAGTGGGCTTCCCTCACTCACAGTGAAAGCCAGAGCCCTGATGGCAGCCTGCAGACCCGACATGATCGAGCGTTTCCTCTCTGGCCTTCTCACCTCCCACACTTCCCCTTGCTCACGCTGACGCAGCCACACAGGGCCCCTGGCCCTTTCTGGAACACACTAGGCACACTCCTGCCTCACGGCCTTTGCACTAGCTTTCTCCTGTCGAGAAATCTCTTCTTCCAGCGTTGCACACAATTGTCACCCTCTCAGAGAGGCTTTTCTGGCCAGCCTCTTTAATACCGCATCCGGCCTCCCCCGCCTTCTGCCTGGTCCTGTCTGTCACTCCCTCTCCTTTCAGGGCCCAGGTGTGCCGGAGACATCCTGGCCAGGGTGACCTGCCCCGCAACACCCAATTCAGGGCTCAGCCCGGGGACCCAGGCTTGAGCCAGCCGCTCCCCAGGACAGGAGGACGGCTCAAGACTGAGAAGCCCCCTCCTCACCCATTCCACCACGCATAGCTTTCACTGGGCACGAGGCTGACGATCTTCCAGCTTCTGTCGCCTTGAGGCATCTCGGTCCAGAGCCGTGAGAATCTGGGGGAGAAGGGATCCCCTGGAGCTGGGCTCTGTATGGGGGAGCAGCTCCTCCCGTGCAAAGCCCCCATTTCCCAGCTGGGCTCTTCCCTCCCACACACCTCACCCCTCCGTTCTCCCCCACAGCACCTGTACAAACCCACCAGCTTCTCCTCAGCCCCAAATGCCCCTCCAACGACAGCACTTTCTCCTCCTCCT
>NW_020254660.1:0-1219 GCF_003255815.1 Theropithecus gelada
TTTGTCAAAGATCAGATGGCTGTAGATGTGTGGTATTATTTCTGAGGGCTCTGTTCTGTTCCATTGGTCTATATCTCTGTTTTGGTACCAGTACCATGCTGTTTTGGTTACTGTAGCCTGTAGTATAGTTTGAAGTCAGGTAGCATGATGCCTCCAGCTTTGTTCTTTTGGCTTAGGATTGTCTTAGCAATGCGGGGTCTTTTTTGGTTCCATATGAACTTTAAAGCAGTTTTTTCCAATTCTGTGAAGAAAGTCATTGGTAGCTTAATGGGGATGGCATTGAATCTATAAATTACCTTGGGCAGTATGGCCATTTTCACGATATTGATTCTTCCTATCCATGAGCATGGTATGTTCTTCCAATTGTTTATGTCCTCTTTTATTTCACTGAGCAGTGGTTTGTAGTTCTCCTTGAAGACATCCTTTACATCTCTTTAAGTTGGATTCCTAGGTATTTTATTCTCTTTGAAGCTATTGTGAATGGGAGTTCATTCATGATTTGGCTCTCTGTTTGTCTGTTACTGGTGTATAAGAATGCTCATGATTTTTGCACTTTGATTTTGTATCCTGAGACTTTGCTGAAGTTGCTTATCAGCTTACGGAGATTTTGGGCTGAGATGATGGGGTTTTCTATATATACAATCATGTCATCTGCAAAGAGGGACAATTTGACTTCTTCTTTTCCTAACTGAATACCCTTGATTTCTTTCTCTTGCCTGATTTCCCTAGCCAGAACTTCCAACACTGTGTTGAATAGGAGTGGTGAGAGAGGGCATCCCTGTCTTGTGCCAGTTTTCAAAGGGAATTTTTCCAGTTTTTGCCCATTCAGCATGATATTGGCTGTGGGTTTGTCATACATAGCTCTTATTATTTTGAGATACATTCCATCAATACCGAATTTATTGAGAGTTTTTAGCATGAAGGGCTGTTGAATTTTGTCAAAGGCCTTTTCTGCAGCTATTGAGATAATCGCGTGGTTTTTGTCTTTGGTTCTGTTTATATGCTGGATGACGTTTATTGATTTGCATATGTTGAACCAGCCTTGCATCCCAGGGATGAAGCCCACTTGATCATGGTGGATAAGCTTTTTGATGTGCTGCTGGATTTGGTTTGCCAGTATTTTATTGAGGATTTTTGCATTGATGTTCATCAGGGATATTCATCTAAAATTATCTTTTTTTGTTGTATCTCTGCCAGGCTTTGGTATCAGGATGATGTT
>NW_020254661.1:0-1219 GCF_003255815.1 Theropithecus gelada
AGCCAGACTAGTTGGGCTCTGATTACAGCTATGATTACAGCTCTAGCAGTAACTAGCTTTATGATTTTGGGCACATTATTTAACCTCTTGTCCATCAGTTGCTTCATCTGTAAAATCAAGATGACAATTGCAATTATCTCAAAAAATAATTGGAAGTAATTAATGAATTAGTATTAGTAAAATGATTGGAACAATTCCTGGCATATAAGAAACCCCACATATATGCTATATAAATGCTAATTAAATGACTAGTTGAACATACAATGAAATGTAATAAAACAAAATAAACTTAAAGATAATATATCACCAACTGGGTGGATGGCAACAGAGAGAATGAAGACAGAGATGAATAATCAGAGATCTCTTCCACCTGGAGAGATATTCCATTATATGACATGGTGGCAACTTGAGTGGACTAAGATATATATATAAACATGCTGCCATATGTGTATAAACATATATATACACATATATACATATATACATACATAAATACATATTTAATTCCACATTTAAGAAAAAAAGGTATGCAAACAGAAAGCTGCACCAAGTCAAATTTTGCATAAAGAGAACCATGATGAGAAGGAATTACTGTACTTTGGTGTGCTCATAAAATTATTGTATGTTTATAATGATTTTTTAAAATACAGGCTTTAGATGACTAATTTCTTAATATTGTGCCTGTAGAGAGATATTAGGAGAAACAAATTAAACCTTTATAGATAGCCTTAAATATCTGAATATGTGTTAAGTTGAATGATGGGACAATGGAAGGAAGGGGTAGAGAGACATTAGGATAAACAAATTAAACCTGTAAAGACAATATTAAAATACGTGTCGAGTTGAATGATGGACAATGGAAGGAAGAGTGTAGTGAGCATGGTCAGTTTGAACGATGGACAATGGAAGGAAGGGTGTAGTGAGCATAGTCAGTTTGAACGATGGACAATGGAAGGAAGGGTGTAGTGAGCATGGTCAGTTTGAATGATGGACAATGAAGGGAAGGGTGTAGTGAGCATAGTCAGTTTGAATGATGGACAGTGAAGGGAAGGGTGCAGTGAGCATAGTCAGTTTGAACGATGGACAATGGAAGGAAAGGTGTAGTGAGTATAGTCAGTTTGAATGATGGACAATGGAGGGAAGGGTGTAGTGAGCATAGTCAGTTTGAACGGTGGACATTGGAAGGAAGGGTGTAGTGAGCATAGTCAGTTTGAATAGT
>NW_020254662.1:0-1219 GCF_003255815.1 Theropithecus gelada
AGCCAGACTAGTTGGGCTCTGATTACAGCTATGATTACAGCTCTAGCGGTAACTAGCTTTATGATTTTGGGCACATTATTTAACCTCTTGTCCATCAGTTGCTTCATCTGTAAAATCAAGATGACAATTGCAATTATCTCAAAAAATAATTGGAAGTAATTAATGAATTAGTATTAGTAAAATGATTGGAACAATTCCTGGCATATAAGAAACCCCACATATATGCTATATAAATGCTAATTAAATGACTAGTTGAACATACAATGAAATGTAATAAAACAAAATAAACTTAAAGATAATATATCACCAACTGGGTGGATGGCAACAGAGAGAATGAAGACAGAGATGAATAATCAGAGATCTCTTCCACCTGGAGAGATATTCCATTATATGACATGGTGGCAACTTGAGTGGACTAAGATATATATATAAACATGCTGCCATATGTGTATAAACATATATATACACATATATACATATATACATACATAAATACATATTTAATTCCACATTTAAGAAAAAAAGGTATGCAAACAGAAAGCTGCACCAAGTCAAATTTTGCATAAAGAGAACCATGATGAGAAGGAATTACTGTACTTTGGTGTGCTCATAAAATTATTGTATGTTTATAATGATTTTTTAAAATACAGGCTTTAGATGACTAATTTCTTAATATTGTGCCTGTAGAGAGATATTAGGAGAAACAAATTAAACCTTTATAGATAGCCTTAAATATCTGAATATGTGTTAAGTTGAATGATGGGACAATGGAAGGAAGGGGTAGAGAGACATTAGGATAAACAAATTAAACCTGTAAAGACAATATTAAAATACGTGTCGAGTTGAATGATGGACAATGGAAGGAAGAGTGTAGTGAGCATGGTCAGTTTGAACGATGGACAATGGAAGGAAGGGTGTAGTGAGCATAGTCAGTTTGAACGATGGACAATGGAAGGAAGGGTGTAGTGAGCATGGTCAGTTTGAATGATGGACAATGAAGGGAAGGGTGTAGTGAGCATAGTCAGTTTGAATGATGGACAGTGAAGGGAAGGGTGCAGTGAGCATAGTCAGTTTGAACGATGGACAATGGAAGGAAAGGTGTAGTGAGTATAGTCAGTTTGAATGATGGACAATGGAGGGAAGGGTGTAGTGAGCATAGTCAGTTTGAACGGTGGACATTGGAAGGAAGGGTGTAGTGAGCATAGTCAGTTTGAATAGT
>NW_020254663.1:0-7495 GCF_003255815.1 Theropithecus gelada
TGAAAAGACCCTACATCATTGAGCTGCTCGCCAATTAGAAACATTGCTTTTTGAGCTGACTTGAATAAGAAGTACATTTCTATAATGTTTGACCTATCATATATTTGGGGTTTTTGTGTTACAGCAAGTAGCATTACCTTAAACAAGATAAAGATTATTTATCCAACCTAATCAATAGATAAATGAGGAAGTAAAGACTAGAAAAGTTAGGATTAGGATGAAGATGAGGGATCTGGCTTTTTAAATGCTTCTGTGTGAGGTTAAGGGTCTACAACTTTGGGAAGAATTGAAGCACAGGGGCAGAAAACCAGGGAGTGATTGACATGAATTACTTAGTAGATATTCATTTAATGAAAACACCTTAATTCTTAATGTAAAATATAATTTTAGGACATAGTCTGGTTTCAGCCAGACTTCCAAATTTGGAATCAGTGAAAGTCACACATAAATGCAAGACATTGCCTCCATGTGATGAAACCTATATGAAGGTAACAATAGAGCATCCATGTTTTTGAAAACATCTGGTGAAATTCTAGTTGTTAGTCATTGCTTATTTAAAGATTAGGTATATTTCATAAACATTTTCTTTGGAAATTTAATGGGAGATGGTCACAAAGACAAAATTATTAATAGGTTTTTAAATTGGCAGAGGAAATGAAAATAATTTTTAAATAATTCAAACAAGTACCAGAACAGTATAACATGAACATAAAGCTAGGATTCACGCATGTCGGTATTGATTCTGATTCTTTGATTAATTTACTTGATGTTGAAAAAAAAACCCATTTAAATCTGCATTAGCCCTTTTATCTGTGAAATAGAAAGTATGGGTATTGGTTTCTAATTTACATTGAAGATAAAATAGAGGGACTGTGTCCACTAGATAGTACAATATGCTAGGGATCCTACCTAAGCTCTATTATTAATAAGTAGATATTTATTATAGAAAAAATATATGCTCCTGTCTTCAAAATGCCAAACTTGGCCAAGACCTTGCTAAAGACTTAAGATTCTTATAATAATTTTGATATGGAAATTTCAGGACACACACACAAAAACAGTCACCGGTTCTACTCCCTCTAGATTACCTGAAAATATACTCACATATTTTCTACACAGCAATACCTCCTCTGACCAATAGTAGGAATCTTTTTCTATGAATCTATCTGATTCTTCAGTGGAAATCGTTTTCCTTGATTTTAGGGTGTAAAACAGAGAGGAGTTGTCTTTCTGTGGCTAAGTCTGCAGGCTTTCAAAAAGGGGGAGACATGTTGTGATCCCTTTTCTACCCTATTCCAGAAAAGAATTTCTTGGCTAAACGTGACATCAAATCATGACCCTCTTAGCTCATATGAAATACTTAGGAGCAAGTTTAAAATGCAAATTTCATCATTTACAAACAAAAATGTCTGAAGTACAAGGCTTAGCAGGTTTTACATTTTTCTCTTCCCTCAATGTAGTCATTGTTCTTGAATGGAATTTACATACAAGGAAGCCCAGGCAAGAACTTAGATAATAGTCACTGCCTGCTAATGCCACCTGTTTCCAATGCAAAAGGCAACAATAGGGTACACCGATTTCCTGGTGTATCAGGGCTACTTAGGGAATTCACCAGAATCTTGAACAGACAAACACAGCACAGGGATTTGCTATCATCTTTTACTTCCATCTATTCATTAAGAAATGGGCATCAGGGGAGTAGAGAACATATTGGTATTATCTATACTGAGAGATAGAGATTAGGTGGTGATTCAATCTTAGCATCAAGCAATTAGTTCTAATAAAAATCAGAAAAATGTCCAATAGGTCCAAGAGCCTCAACAACCTAATAGCAGATGGGATTTTGGACGGACAGCTGAGAAGTGCTGGTGGAAATTATGGTTTTAATGACTACTTGCTGATGGCTGCTGAATTAGTTGAAAGCTTTTCACGAAAGAGATGGACAAATGATGGCAGGAAGTTCAATAAAGACTTCAGAGGTTGGTGTACCCTGACAGTTGGCAAAGCGAGTTTTATAGAAAGAGAGAATTATATTCAGCTGCTACATAAGTCATTCTCACAGATTATGTTTTCAGGTTAATAATACTGACGAGGAGAAATAGAAACAGTTTTAGAAAAATGATTTGACAATTTCAGCATACTAAGGACATTTTAGGTTTTAAGAATTTTGTTGAAAATAAAGAAATGAAAGGAATGATGAGTGTGATTATAAGTTGAAATATGTCCACAGGGTTGTCATTATAGGAAGGAATCTGAAAGCCATGTCCAAGAAGAATTGGAGAAAGAACATGGCTAATTTTTTCCATAAAAAGAGAAAATGTGAGGGCAGCAGGATAGCCACATTCAAATGTTGTAGGGCTCCATTTGAGAATAAAAGGAAGACTTGGTTGAAAGATGCTTGAACTTACATTATGAACCAGAAAATGTGCTATTATAGGCTTGAACTGAATCATCCCTTTCCATGCTCACAATATACATTGAGAAAGGTGTTATTTTTCTGTATCTTGTAGATGAAGATACAAGATTCAGAATAAATTATAATAGACTGTAAGTAGGTAGCTGGTGTTTGAAACCATGGGTCAAATTTTCCCTTTATTTGTCCAAAGGCCCCTAAGGCTTTTTACAAAATTAGCAAATTTTTATTTTTCTTTGGAAAAAAATATAAAATTTCCAGACATTGACTATGAAGTTACAACAAGATCAGTGTGCAACATTCTTAGAAAGCTATTATTTCCCGTGTTGCAATAAGTGGAATACATTCCATGTAATGCTTGAAAGTTTCTGTAAGGTATCTCTGTTCAAAATCTGTACAACCTTGCTTTTTTTACCTTATAAACAGTTTATTTACCATTACTTAAAATTTCATTATCTTAAATTTTTTCACACATCCTCATACAGACATATTTTTTTCTTAGTGTTTCTGATTTCCATCAGATATTCATATCTTAAATGAGAGCAAAGATAATTGTATACATTGAGAATATATCAGACACATAAACACATAAAAGTTTTTGTTTTCTCTCCTCTCCTTAGCTTGGCATCTGAAAGGCACTTGGCAACTGGTCAATAAATTATAATAAAATATTACTGCTTACTAAAAAGTGTTCGACCTTGAGCATTTCCTAAAGAAATACACATATGACCCTTGTTATAAACAAATATCATGTATTTCACAAATGCATTAGTCATCTTAAAATTCCCAAAAATATTGATTCTAAAACTCCATCCCTGGAAGTCCATCCTAAGGAAATAATAACAAACATAGATAAAAGCTTGATGAACCAATCCCATAGAAAGTGTAATATGTGTATCTATAACACATTCTTCTGAAATATCAGATACTCATCAAAATACTTATATGGATTTTATATTAAAATGAAAAAATGTATGCATATAAAACAGATGTTAAGCCAATGAATCAGAATAAAATTTGTATGTACACCACGATTTAAGTCACTGAAACATGCCCAGAAAAATTGAATAGAAATTATCAAAACATGACCAATAGCCAAAACTGAATCATGGGATAATGTAGGGGATTTTTTTCTGTTCTTCATAGTTTTGTGTACTTTTAAAAATATTTACCTATTACCTTTATAATGCATGAACCATTAATTAGTTTTTAAATTAACCAATTTTTAAAATATTTATGACATGCAAGACTACAACATCTAATGAGAACAAAGCATTTAAAATGAATATCAAGACTCCAGCTGCCCTTGATGACATTTTTCTCTTCCCTAGAGAGAGAAAATCCAGTCCCTATTATTGGTTTCAAGGATATGGTTCCTGAGACAATATATGATAATACATAGTTTATTCAAGCATTTGCCTACTGATACATAGCTAGATCACCTTTATTCCACTGATAATGTGAAACAGATGAAAAGAATATCTTGAAATTAAGTTATTTAGAAGCATATGTCTGGGTATTGGCCATTTTGTATTAACATTTTCTAGTGTATTTCTTCAATCAGTGATTTAAGAGGTTTTTTTTAATAAATTATTTTTATTTATCTTTATCTGTTTCTCCAGAAGTGGAATCAAAGACTCATTGTCTTCTTCATAGTTCACTGTCTTTTCTTGACTCCCAGCTACCTTAAAAGTGCTTTGCTTTGTATTGCTCTGAAAGGCACAACAGGAATCAAATAGTTGAAGTCACAGGGAAACACATCTCAGGGTACCACAAAGAGGTGATGTCTAATAAGAGCAGTAATGACATTGGCACTGAACTTCAATTCCATAATTATTTACCAGTTCTAATGTCCTCTCTTCTGAGTTACCTTATGAGACAGTGAGTTCTTAAGCATTGGAACTGTTCCCAGAGAGCCTGGGGTGACCCATCAAATATGTTGTTGGAGAAATTATACATGTTTGAAAGGGATGGATTAGAATACTTTTTAAGATCTCTTCTGAGCTCAACATTCCCTTTTGTGTATGTTAGAAACTTTGGACTAAAAATTTAGTTAACATTCGAATGAACTTGCGGTGAAGGGTTGGAAAAGTCACTTAGCTGTTAGTTTTCCACACTATAAAAATAGTGAATGAAATTGTCATGTCAGAAGGATACTACACAGATTAATTAGCTGATGTCTGCACAGCAATAAAGATTATACAACACAAGGTCTACCTAATAATAAAGGCTGTGCAAAAAGGCCAATTGGAATTTACCCAGCACTTCGTAATGGTAAAATCGGGGGCAAAGGGTGAAATGGCCCAAGAGAACCAGGAAAAAAAAACAAAAGGGAAAAGAGTGCATAGCACACAAATGCAAATGCTTAAAAAACGCACACACCCATACATACAACAACTTAATTAACCTGTAGAGACCTCTGCCACCCAATGGTTGCCAAGCAGATAGATTAGACAGGACATTTAAAAGAGTTTGTGGTTAGTAATGAGAAAAGGATCTGCAGTTAACCAGCTTATCCTAGTTTAGGCTTTTGAAATGACCTTCTAATTTTACCTGTGTTAAAATTAACTATTTCTTAGAACAGCTTTAGATTTACAGAAAAATTGCAAAGACAGATCACAAAATTCCCATAGGCCTCACAGCCAGTTTCTTCTATTATTAACATTTTACATTAGCATGGTACATCTCTAGTAATTAATAAACCGATATTTGTACCTTCTTATTAACTAATGTTTATACTTTACCCAGATTTCCTTACTTTTTACTTAACATTCTTTTTTTGTTCCATGATCCCATCTAGAATACTATATGCATTTTAGTCGCCATGGTTCTTTAGGTTCCTGTTGGTTGTGGCAGATTATCAAAATTTTCTCCTTATTAATAACTATTGTGGAATGAACTATGATTTCTTCTAAATTCATATTTCAAAGCCCTAACTCCCAATATGATGGTATTTGGAGTTAGGGCCTTTGAGACGTCATTAGAGTTAGATGAGGTCTTGAGTGCCGAGGCCTCATGATGGGACTGGTGCCCTTATCAGCAGACACCAAAGAGTTTTTTCTCGCTCTCTGTCCACCATGAGAGGACATAGCAGAAAGGCAGCTGCCTGCAAGTCAGAAAGAGGGCCCTCACCAGAACCCAATGATGCTGCTATCCCGATCTGTGCCAGCATCCAGAACTGTGAGAAAATAAACTTCTGTTGTTTAAGGCACCTAGTTTATGTTATTTTGTTATGGCACCCAGGCTGACTAAAACAACTATCTTGATGGTTTGGCTGAGCACTTATCAGATTATATTGTAGAATGTCTCTCAAATGGGCTTTTTAGATGTTTTTTCTCCTCGTTAGAGGGGTGTTATGTATCTATGGGAGGAAGACCACAGAGGTAAAGTGTCATTTTCATTTCATCAGATCAAAGGAACATACTATCAATATGACTTTTCATTCTTGATGTTGATCCTTTTTTTTTAATTATACTTTAAGTTCTAGGGTACATGTGGATAACGTGCAGGTTTGTTACATATGTATACCTGTGCCATGTTGGCGTGCTGCACCCATCAACTCGTCAGCACCCATCAACTCATCATTTACATCAGGTATAACTCCCAATGCAATCCCTCCCCCCTCCCCCCTCCCTGTGATAGGCCCCAGTGTGTGATGTTCCCCTTCCCGAGTCCAAGTGATCTCATTGTTCAGTTCCCACCTATGAGTGAGAACATGCGGTGTTTGGTTTTCTGCTCTTGCGATAGTTCGCTGAGAATGATGGTTTCCAGCTGCATCCATGTCCCTACAAAGGACACAAACTCATCCTTTTTTATGGCTGCATAGGATTCCATGGTGTATATGTGCCACATTTTCTTAATCCAGTCTGTCACTGATGGACATTTGGGTCGATTCCAAGTCTTTGCTATTGTGAATAGTGCCGCAATAAACATATGTGTGCATGTGTCTTTATAGCAGCATGATTTATAATCCTTTGGGTATATCCCCAGTAATGGGATGGCTGGGTCATATGGTACTTCTAGTTCTAAATCCTTGAGGAATCCCCATACTGTTTTCCATAATGGTTGAACTAGTTTACAATCCCACCAACAGTGAAAAAGTGTTCCTATTTCTCCACATCCTCTCCAGCATCTGTTGTTTCCTGACTTTTTAATGATTGCCATTCTAACTGGTGTGAGATGGTATCTCATTGTGGTTTTGATTTGCATTTCTCTGATGGCCAGTGATGATGAGCATTTTTCCATGTGTCTGTTGGCTGTATGAATGTCCTCTTTTGAGAAATGTCTGTTCATATCCTTTGCCTACTTTTCGATGGGATTGTTTGTTTTTTTTCTTGTAAATTTGTTTGAGTTCTTTGTAGGTTCTGGATATTAGCCCTTTGTCAGATGAGTAGATTGCAAAAATTTTCTCCCATTCTGTAGGTTGCCTGTTCACTCTGATGGTAGTTTCTTTTGCTGTGCAGAAGCTCTTTAGTTTAATTAGATCCCATTTGTCAATTTTGGCTTTTGTTGCCGTTGCCTTTGGTGTTTTCAACATGAAGTCCTTGCCCATGTCTATGTCCTGAATGGTATTACCTAGGTTTTCTTCTAGGGTTTTTATGGTATTAGGTCTAACATTTAAGTCTCTAATCCATGTTGAATTAATTTTCGTATAAGGAGTAAGGAAAGGATCCAGTTTCTGGTTTCTACTTATGGCTAGCCAATTTTCCCAGCACCATTTATTAAATAGGGAATCCTTTCCCCATTTCTTGTTTTTATCAGGTTTGTCAAAGATCAGATGGCTGTAGATGTGTGGTATTATTTCCGAGAACTCTGTTCTGTTCCATTGGTCTACATCTCTGTTTTGGTACCAGTACCATGCTGTTTCGGTTACTGTAGCCTTGTAGTATAGTTTGAAGTCAGGTGTGATGCCTCCAGCTTTGTTCTTTTGACTTAGGATTGTCTTGGCAATGCGGGCTCTTTTTTGGTTCCATATGAACTTTAAGGCAGTTTTTTCCAATTCTGTGAAGAAAGTCATTGGTAGCTTGATGGGGAAGGCATTGAATCTATAAATTACCTTGGGCAGTATGGCCATTTTCACGA
>NW_020254664.1:0-1218 GCF_003255815.1 Theropithecus gelada
TCCAGGCAACCCACAGACGTGACATCCGACTCCTCCTGGGTGTGTCACGATCAGAGCCCCCTACCTTGGGGAGTCAGCTGCACACCTACTGTGTACTGGGCCATGGGGCACAAGGCGCTGGGGCATGCGGCCTGCCTAGGGTTCCCTGTCTCTGGAGGGGGACAGACGACCCTGGCACAGCACCAGGGGATGCCCGGCCTTAAGGGGCAGACTGTTGGAAGGGGAACTGGGATTTTATCAGTCAGAGAGCCATGTGGTTGATGAGGGTGGGAAGGGCACAAGAGAAAGGGAATATGCCACTCAGCCTGGCACATACAGGGACCAACGAGATGCCTGGCATGTCTGGAAGGCAGAGGGCACACTGGGCGGCCCTTGTGGTCAGCAGCGGGAACAGGCAGAGGAAGCAGAGCTCAGTCAGGCAGGGAGCTCTACACTGCCTGAGAGACCTCGGGCTGTGCCCCACGGCCGGACGGGGAAGCCAGCTGGGCAGATCTGCCTGCCTGGACAGGAGACCAGGAAAATCCAGCAGCTGTTTCAGCTCCTGCCCTGCAGACCTGGAGGCTGGGCTCTGGCAAAGTGTGGGTCCTGGCAGGGTGGGGGCTCAGGGGACTTACCCAGAGTGATGCTGAGTGCTAGGGCCACGTAGGCAAACTCCAAGCCCTCCTGGGGCTTCTCCAGTGTGGCCAGCAGTGCCACCAGCTTGTTGCACAGCTGTAGCTGCAGCTCCATCCTGCGGTTGCCCATAGTCACTGCCAGGGCCAGGACCCAGTCTTACCACACAGGCAGGTGGCTCAGGTTTCCCGCAGCACCCACCTTGCCCAGCGCCCTCCTCAGAGCTCAAACATGTGCTTGGAGCTTCCCACACCCCAGCTACCCCTGCACCTCGACACAGCTCTGTGCTTTGGGATAACACACAGTTCAGACACCCAAGTAGGGGGCTGAAGAGTCACCTGAGGCCCATCCAGCTACACCCAGCAGCCTCAGACCAGCCTCTCCCACCTGGGCACCGGGGATCTGACTCGGGGGAGCCAGCACTCCTCTCTGCTCTAAAAACACCACATTTATCTGTGCCCAGGGCTGAGCCACACCGTTAGCTCAGAGGAAGGGAGAAGCCGTCCCACTTCGGGGTGCATGCAGACCTGGGCCTCCCACTGACATGCTGTGTGTCCTCTGACATGTCCCTGTGCCTCTCTGAGCCTCAGTTTCCTCATCTGAAAG
>NW_020254665.1:0-1218 GCF_003255815.1 Theropithecus gelada
TCTGTGAGATGATTTCACAGAACACAGAGAAGTTTCTCAGAAAGCTTCTTTCTGTTTGTCATCGGAGGATATTTCCTTTGGCCCTATACTCTTCAAAGGGATCCGAAATATCTGCTGTCAGATTCCACAGAAATATGGCTAGCAAAGTGATCCACGAAATACAGATGTAACTCTGTGAGATGAATTACGAGAACACTAAGCAGTTTCTCAGAAAGCTTCCTTCCAGATTTCATCTGAGGAGATTTCCTTTTTCACCATAGCCCTCTGTGGGCTTCCAAATATCACTTTGCCAATTCCACAAGAACTGTCTTAGCGAAAGGCTTCTTGACGGGAAAGCTGTAACTCTGTGGGATGACTTCACAGAACACAAAGAAGTTTCTCAAAAAGCTTCTTTCTCTGTGTTATCGGTGGATATTTCCTTTGGCCCTATAGTCTTCAAAGGGATGCGAAATATCTGTTCTCAATTTCCACAGAAATAAGGCTAGCAAAGAGATACACGAAATACAGATGTAACTCTGTGAGATGAATTGACAGAACACTAAGCAGTTTCTCAGAAAGCTTCTTTCCAGATTTCATCTGAGGATATTTCCTTTTTCACCATAGCCCACTATGGGCTTCCAAATATCACTTTGCCAATTCCACAAGAACTGTCTTAAAGAAAGGCTTCTTGACGGGAAAGCTGTAACTCTGTGGGATGACTTCACAGAACACAAAGAAGTTACTCAAAAAGCTTCTTTCTCTTTGTTATCGGTGGATATTTCCTTTGGCCCTATAGTCTTCAAAGGGATGCGAAATATCTGTTCTCAATTTCCGCAGAAATAAGGCTAGCAAAGAGATACACGAAATACAGATATAACTCTGTGAGATGAATTGACAGAACACTAAGCAGTTTCTCAGAAAACTTCTTTCCAGATTTCATCTGAGGATATTGCCTTTTTCACCATAGACCTCTAAGGGCTTCCAAATATCACTTTGCCAATTCCACAAGAACTATCTTAGGGAAAGGCCTCTTGAGGCGTAAGCTGTAACTCTGTGAGATGATTTCACAGAACACAAAGAAGTTTCTGAGAAAGCTTCTTTCTCTTTGTTATCGGAGGATATTTCCTTTGCCCCTATAGTCTTCAAAGGGATCCGAAATATCTGTTCTCAAATTCCACAGAAATAAGGCTAGCAAAGAGATCCACGAAATACAGATGTAACTCTGTGACATGAATTAAC
>NW_020254666.1:0-1218 GCF_003255815.1 Theropithecus gelada
CTTAGTTATTTCTTGCCTTCTGCTAGCTTTCGAATGTGTTTGCTCTTCCTTCTCTAGTTCTTTTAATTGTGATGTTAGAGTGTCAATTTTAGATCTTTCCTGCTTTCTCTTGTGGGCATTTAGTCCTATAAATTTCCCTCTTCACACTGCTTTAAATGTGTCCCAGAGATTCTGGTATGTTGTATCTTTGTTCTCATTGGTTTCAAAGAACATCTTTATTTCTGCCTTCATTTCGTGATGTACCCAGTAGTCATTCAGGAGCAGGTTGTTCAGTTTCCATGTAGTTGAGCGGTTTTGATTGAGTTTCTTAGTCCTGAGTTCTAGGTTGATTGCACTGTGGTCTGAGAGACAGTTTGTTATAATTTCTGTTCTTTTACATTTGCTGAGGAGTGCTTTACTTCCAATTATGTGGTCAATTTTGAAGTAAGTACGATGTGGTGCTGAGAAGAATGTATATTCCGTTGATTTGGGGTGGAGAGTTCTATAGATGTCTATTAGGTCCGCTTGCTGCAGAGATGAGTTCAATTCCTGGATATCCTTGTTAACTTTCTGTCTCGTTGATCTGTCTAATGTTGACAGTGGAGTGTTGAAGTCTCCCATTATTATTGTATGGGAGTCTAAGTCTCTTTGTAAGTCTCTAAGGACTTGCTTGATGAATCTGGGTGCTCCTGTATTGGGTGCATAGATATTTAGGATAGTTAGGTCTTCCTGTTGAATTGATCCCTTTACCATTATGTAATGGCCTTCTTTGTCTCTTTTGATCTTTGATGGTTTAAAGTCTGTTTTATCAGAGACTAGGATTGCAAGCCCTGCTTTTTTTTGTTCTCCATTTGCTTGGTAAATCTTCCTCCATCCCTTTATTTTGAGCCTATGTATGTCTCTGCATGTGAGATGGGTCTCCTGAATACAGCAGACTGATGGGTCTTGACTCTTTATCCAGTTTGCCAGTCTGTGTCTTTTCATTGGAGCATTTAGTCCATTTACATTTAAGGTTAAGATTGTTATGTGTGAACTTGTTCCTGCCATTATGATATTAACTGGTTATTTTGCTCGTTAGTTGATGCAGTTTCTTCCTAGCCTCGATGGTCTTTATATTTTGGCATGTTTTTGCAATGGCTGGTACCGGTTGTTCCTTTCCATGTTGAGTGCTTCCTTCAGGGTCTCTTGTAATGCAGGCCTAGTGGTGACAAAATCTCTAAGCATTTGCTTATCTGTAAA
>NW_020254667.1:0-1219 GCF_003255815.1 Theropithecus gelada
CCGAAATATCTGTTCTCAGATATTTCGGATCCCTTTGAAGACTATAGGGCCAAAGGAAATATCCTCCGATAACAAAGAGAAAGAAGCTTTCTGAGAAACTTCTTTGTGTTCTGTGAAATCATCTCACAGAGTAACAGCTTTCCCCGCAAGAAGCCTTTTGCTAAGTCAGTTTTTGTGGAATTGGCAAAGTGATATTTGGAAGCCCTTAGAGGGCTATGGTGAAAAAGGAAATATCCTCAGATGAAATCTGGAAAGAAGCTTTCAGAGAAACTGCTCTGTGATGTGTGACTTCTACTCACAGAGTTACATCTATATTTCGTGGATCTCTATGGTAGCCTTATTTCTGTGTAATCTGAGAACAGATATTTCGGATCCGTTTGAAGAGTATAGGGCCAATAGAAATATCCTCCGATAACAAAGAGAAAGAAGCTTTCTGAGAAACTTCTTTGTGTTCTGTGAAATCATCTCACGGAGTTACAGCTTTCCCCTCAAGAAGTCGTTCGCTATGACAGTTCTTGAGGAATTGGCAAAGTGATATTTGGAAGCCCAAAGAGGGCTATGGTGAAAACGGAATTATCCGCAGATGAAATCTGGAAAGAAACATTCTAAGAAACTGCTTAGTGTTCTGTTAATTCATCTCACAGAGTTACATCTGTATTTCGTGGATCCCTTTGCTAGCCTTATTTCTGTGGAATCTGACAACAGATATTTAGGATCCCTTTGAAGACTATAGGGTCAAAGGAAATATCCTCCGATAACAAAGAGAAAGAATCTTTCTGAGAAACTGCTTTGTGTTCTGTGAAATCATGTCACAGAGTTACAGCTTTCCCTTCAAGAAGCCTTTCGCTAAGACCGTTGTTTTGGAAATGGCAAAGTGATATTTGGAAGCCCTTAGANTATTTGGAAGCCCATAGAGGGCTATGGTGAAAAAGGAAATAACCTCAGATGAAATCTGGAAAGAAGTTTTCTGAGAAACTGCTCTGTGATGTGTGACTTCTACTCACAGAGTGACATCTGTATTTCTTGGATCTCTTTGCTAGCCTTATTTCTGTTTAATCTGAGAACACATATTTCGGATCCCTGTGAAGTCTATAGGGTCAAAGGAAATATCCTCCGATAACAAAGAGAAAGAAACTTTCTGAGAAACTTCTTCGTGTTCTGTGAAATCATCCCACAGAGTTACAGCTTTCCCCTCAAGAAGCCTTTCGCTAAGACAGAT
>NW_020254668.1:0-1218 GCF_003255815.1 Theropithecus gelada
TGTTCTGTGAAATTATCTCACAGAGTTACAGCTTTCCCCTCAAGAAGCCTTTCGCTAAGACAGTTCTTTTGGAATTGACAAAGTGATATTTGGAAGCCCATAGAGGGTTACGGTGAAAAAGGAAATTTCCTCAGATGAAATCTGAAAAGAAGCTTTTTGAGAAACTGCTTAGTGTTCTGTTAATTCATCTCACAGAGTGACATCTGTATTTCGTGGATCTCTTTGCTAGCCTTATTTCTGTGGAATCTGAGAAGAGATATTTCGGATCCCTTTGAAGAATATAGGGCCAAAGGAAAAATCCTCCGATAACAAAGAGAAAGAAGCTCTCTGAGAAACTTCTTTGTGTTCTTTGAAATCATCTCACAGCGTTACAGCTTTCCCCTCAAAAAGCCTTTCGCTAAGACAGTTCTGGTGAATTGGCAAAGTGATATTTGGAAGCCCTTAGAGGTCTATGGTGAAAAAGGTAATATCCTCAGATGAAATCTGGAAAGAAGCTTTCTGAGAAACTGCTTAGTGTTGTGCTAATTCATCTCACAGAGTTACATCTGTATTTCGTGGGTCTCTTTGCTAGCCTTATTTCTGTGGAATCTGAGAACAGATATTTCGGATCCCTTTGAAGACTATAGAGCCAAAGGAAATATCCTCAGATAACAAAGAGAAA
Organism: Theropithecus gelada; assembly: GCF_003255815.1. Taxonomy (NCBI): domain Eukaryota; kingdom Metazoa; phylum Chordata; class Mammalia; order Primates; family Cercopithecidae; genus Theropithecus; species Theropithecus gelada. Next base: position 662 of record NW_020254668.1, read on the forward strand.
GAAGCTTTCTGAGAAACTACTTTGTGTTCTGTGAAATCATCACACAGAGTTAAAGCTTTCCCCTCAAGAAGCCTTTCGCTAAGACCGTTCTTGTGGAATTGGCAAAGTGATATTTGGAAGCCCATAGAGGGCTATGGTGAAAAATGAAATATCCTCAGCTGAAATCTGGAAAGAAGCTTTCTGAGAAACTGCTTAGTGTTCTGTTAATTCATCTCACAGGGTTACATCTGTATTTCGTGGATCTCTTTGCTAGCCTTATTTCTGTGGAATCTGAGAACAGATATTTCGGATCCCTTTATAAGACTACAGGGCCAAAGGAAATATCCTGCGATAACAAAGAGAAAGAAGCTTTCTGAGAAACTTCTTTGTGTTCTGTGAAATCATCTCACAGAGTTACAGCTTTCCCCTCAAGAAGCCTTTCACTAAGACAGTTCTTGTGGAATTGGCAAAGTGATATTTGGAAGCCCATAGAGGGCAATGGTGAAAAAGGAAATATCCTCAGATGAAATTTGGAAAGAAGCTTTCTGAGAAACTGCTCAGTGTTCTCTTAATTCATC
>NW_020254669.1:0-272 GCF_003255815.1 Theropithecus gelada
GTATTTCGGATCCCGTTGAAGAGTAGAGGGCCAAAGGAAATATCCTCCGATAACAAAGAGAAAGAAGCTTTCTGAGAAACTTCTTTGTGTTGTGTGAAATCATCTCACAGAGTTACAGCTTTCCGCTCAAGAATAAGACACTTCTTGTGGAATTGTCAAAGTGATAATTGGAAGCCCAAAGAGGGCTATGGTGAAAAAGGAAATATCCTCAGATGAAATCTGGAAAGAAGCTTTCTGAGAAACTGCTTAGTGTTCTGTTAATTCATCTCACA
>NW_020254669.1:281-1218 GCF_003255815.1 Theropithecus gelada
ATGGCTGGCAAAGAGATGGACGAAATACAGATGTAACTCTGTGAGATGAATTAACAGAACACTAAGCAGTTTCTCAGAAAGCTTCTTTCTGAGAAACTGCTTAGTGTTCTGTTAATTCATCTCACAGAGTTACATCTGTATTTCGTGGATCTCCTTGCTAGCCTTATTTCTGTGAAATGTGACAACAGACATTTCCGATCCCTTTTGAAGACTATAGGGCCACAGGAAATATCCTCCGATAAAAAAGAGAAAGAAGCTTTCAGAGAAACTTCTTTGTGTTCTGTGAAAGCATCTCACAGAGTTACAGCTTTCCCGTCAAGAAGCCTTTCGCTACGACATTTCTTGTGGAATGGGCAAAGTGAGATTTGGAATCCCATAGAGGACTATGGTGAAAAAGGAAATATCCTCAGATGAAATCTGGAAAGAAGCTTTCTGAGAAACTGCTCTGTGATGTGTGACTTCTACTCACAGAGTTACATCTGTATTTGGTGGATCTTTTTGCCAGCCTTATTTCTGTGGAATCTGAGACCAGATATTTCGGATCCCTTTGAAGTCTATAGGGCCAAAGGAAATATCCTCCGAAAACAAATAGAAAGAATCGTTCTGGGAAACTTCTTTGTGTTCTCTGAAATCATCTCACAGAGATACAGCTTTCCCATCAAGAAGCCTTTCGCTACCACAGTTCTTGTGGAATTGGCAAAGTGATATTTGGAAGCCCATAGAGGGCTATGGTGAAAAAGGAAATATCCTCCGAAGAAATCTGGAAAGAAGCTTTCTGAGAAACTGCTCTGTGAGGTGTCACTTCTACTAATAGAGTTACATCTGTATTTCGTGGATCTCTTTGCTAGCCTTATTTCTGTGGAATCTGACAAGAAATATTTCCGATCCATTTGAAGACTATAAGGCCAAAGGAAATATCCTCCGATAACAAAGAGAA
>NW_020254670.1:0-1218 GCF_003255815.1 Theropithecus gelada
GATCTCAGCTCACTGCAAGCTCCGCCTCCCAGGTTTACGCCATTCTCCTGCCTCAGCCTCCCGAGTAGCTGGGACTACAGGCGCCTGCCACCTCGCCCGGCTAGTTTTTTGTATTTTTTTTAGTAGAGACGGGGTTTCACGGTGTTCGCCAGGATGGTCTCGATCTCCTGACCTCGTGATCCACCCGTCTCGGCCTCCCAAAGTGCTGGGATTACAGGCTTGAGCCACCGCGCCCAGCCCCTAAAATCTTTTCTATCTTACTTTGTACTATTTGTTGTCCAGAAGCACTCAGCTTTTCCAACCCTGAAAGACCCATGATCTTTGTTCTTTCTCTATTTTCTTCTATTTCTGTTGAAATCCTGCATATTCTCACCTAAACTCACCTCTTTCTTGGAATACTTTATAAAGACAACAGTGCGGCCGGGCGCGGTGGCTCAAGCCTGTAATCCCAGCACTTTGGGAGGCCGAGACGGGCGGATCACGAGGTCAGGAGATCGAGACCATCCTGGCCGACACGGTGAAACCCCGTCTCTACTAAAAAATACAGAAAACTAGCCGGGCGAGGTGGCGGGCGCCTGTAGTCCCAGCTACTCGGGAGGCTGAGGCAGGAGAATGGCGTGAACCCGGGAGGCGGAGCTTGCAGTGAGCTAAGATCCGGCCAATGTACTCCAGCCTGGGCGACAGAGCGAGACTCCGTCTCAAAAAAAAAAAAAAAAAAGACAACAGTGCTAGTTATTAAGTTATTGTCTCTCAGCTCCAAACCTACCCACATATTCTCTACATGAGATACTGGAGCTGGGGCTCTGAAAATCACGTTTTTGCTTTGGCAGGCCCTGTGTTTGGCTTTCCCAATAAGGGCCACCAGAGGGAGATAGTGAGGCCAAAGGAAGAAGAAGGGACTCTTTTGAGATGGAGTTTCCCTCCGGTTGCCCAGGCTGGTATGCAGTGCCACGATCTCGGCTCACTGCAACCCTCTGCCTCCTTGATTCAAGTGATTCTCCTGCCTCAGCCTCCCGAGTAGATGGGACTACAGGCGCCCGCCACCACACCTGGCTCATTTTTGTGTTTTTGTTAGAGACAGGGTTTCGCCACGTTGGCCAGGCTGGTCTTGAACTTCTGACCTCAGGTGATCCACCTGCCTCGACCTCCCAAAGTGCTGGTATTACAGGCATGAGCCATCACGCCCAGCCGGGACTCTTCTTTTTGCTTCCTATTCCT
>NW_020254671.1:0-1218 GCF_003255815.1 Theropithecus gelada
AAGAGATCCACGAAATACACATGTAACTCTGTGAGTGGAAGTCACACATCACAGAGCAGTTTCTCAGAAAGCTTCTTTCCGGATTTCATATGAGGATATTTCCTTTTTCACCGTAGCCCTCTATGGGCTTCCAAATATCACATTGCCAATTCCACAAGAACTGTCTCAGCGAAAGGCTTCTTGAGGGGAAAGCTGTAACTCTGTGAGATGATTTCACAGAACACAAAGAAGTTTCTCAGAAAGCTTTTTTCTCTTTGTTATCGGAGGATATTTCCTTTGACCCTATAGTCTTCAAAGGCATCCGAAATATCTGTTCTCGGATTCCACAGAAATAAGGCTAGCAAAGAGATCCAAGAAATACAGATGTAAATCTGTGAGATGAATTAACAGAACACTAAGCATTGTCTCAGAAAACTTCTTTCCAGCTTTCATCTGAGGATATTTTCTTTTTCACCATAGCCCTCTATGGGCTTCAAATTTATCACTTTGCCAATTCCACAAGAACTGTCTTAGCGAAAGGCTTCTGGAAGTGAAAGCTGTAATTCTGTGAGATGATTTCACAGAACACAAAGAAGTTTCTCAGAAAGCCTCTTTCTCTTTGTTATCGGAGTATATTTCCTTTGGCCCTACAGTCTTCAAAGGGATCCGAAATATCTGTTCTCAGATTCCACAGAAATAAGGCTACCAAAGAGATCCACGAAATACAAATGTAACTCTGTGAGATGAATTAACAGAACACTAAGTAGTTTCTCAGAAAGCGTCTTTCCGGATTTCATCTGAGGATATTTCCTTTTTCAGCATAGCCCTATATGGGCTTCCAAATATCACTTTGCCAATTACACAAGAGCTGTCTTAGCGAAATTCTTCTTGAGGGGAAAGCTGTATCTCTTGGAAATGATTTCACAGAACACAAAGAACTTTCTCAGAAAGCTTCTTTCTCTTTGTTTTCGGAGGATATTACCTTTGGCCCTATATTCTTCAAAGGGATCCAAAATATCTGTTCTCAGATTCCACAAATAAAAGGCTAGCAAAGAGATCCACGAAATACACATGTAACTCTGTGAGTGGAAGTCACACACCACGGAGCAGTTTCTCAGAAAGCTTCTCTCCAGATTTCATCTGAGGACATTTCCTTTTTACCATAGCTCTCTAAGGGCTTCCAAATATCACTTTGCCAATTCCACAAGAACGTCTTAGCGAAAGGCTTCTTGAGGGGAA
>NW_020254672.1:0-1218 GCF_003255815.1 Theropithecus gelada
TTATTTAAATGTATTTAATTAATTAAAATTGGTTATTTTATGAAATAATTTTAATATAATTAAATATGAGAATGTGGATTTCCTTGTTCTGATCACCGTACTGTGGTTATCTAAGAGGTGAACATTCAGAGAGGCTGGGGGAGGAATAAATGGAAATTATACTATTGAGTTGGAAGAGAAACCTACCCCATCAGTCACAAAACCCTCACATTCACGGCAGTGTGTCGGAGGTTCCAATATGAATGGGATTTCATTGTCAGCATGAGGTCCCTGTGGAGGGAGTGGGGCTCCCTGGGAATCTAGTGGAGAGCATTCGGGGCTCCCTTCCTCAGGAGCCTGCCCTTCCTGCACAGAAGCATCAGCCTCACCTCTGTAGCGCTGCCCCTCTGCCTCTCAGAGCCCACTCGGCTTCAGGAAGTTTCTACTGCCAGCCTCCTTTCACAGATACAGCCTCCAGGGACTCAGCCCTGCCTTCCCAAGTGTTCCCGCCTCTCTTGGGAAGGGATGCTCTCAGATTCTGCACCCCTGGACTTCCCCAGGCAGCACCTGCTCCTTCATTCTTCACTTTCGCAGCTCTCCGTTCTCACTCTGAGGGTCCTCTCCTCCTGGGAGTGTGTGTTGCTGGCAACAATGAAGATCCCCCCTGGCCACCCCCCATGCCCTGTTCTTTTCCACTTCCCTGGCTTCCTGTGTTGGTTCTGCTGGTGTCACCTGCTTTTGGGTTTACGTGGCTTCCCAGCTTCCTAATTTCTCTGAAGTTGAGTTTGATGTGTGTGTTGATGATGGGCTTTTTCTTCCTCCTCCTCCTCCTCCTCCTCAGTCTTGTTGTTGCTCCATATAGTTTCCAGAAGGAGAACAGGGACACTGTAAAATTAAGCTGCTGCAGGCCTAGCACAGTGGCTCACACCTGTAATCCCAGCCCTTTGGGAGGCCGAGGCGGGCGGATCACCTGAGGTCAGGAGTTCGAGACCAGCCTGGCCAACATGGTGAAACCCGTTCTCTACCAAAAATACAAAAATTAGGAAGGCGTTGTGGCATGTGCCTGTAATCCCAGCTACTCGGGAGGCTGAGGCAGGAGGATCTCTTGAACCCGGGAGGCAGAAGTTGGCAGTGAGCTGAGATCACGCTACTGCACTTCAGCCTGGGCAACAAGAGCATCTCAAAATAATAGTAATAATAATAATAATAATAATAATAATAATAATAATAATAATAATA
>NW_020254673.1:0-1218 GCF_003255815.1 Theropithecus gelada
TTTTGGTACCAGTACCATGCTGTTTTGGTTACTGTAGCCTTGTAGTACAGTTTGAAGTCAGGTAGCATGATGCCTGCAGCTTTGTTCTTTTGACTTAGGATTGTCTTGGAGATGCGGGCTCTTTTTTGCTTCCATATGAACTTTAAAGCAGGTTTTTCCAATTCTGTGAAGAAACTCATTGGTAGCTTGATGGGGATGGCATTGAATCTATAAATAATCTTGGGCAGTATGGCCATTTTCACGATATTGATTCTTCCTATCCATGAGCATGGTATGTTCTTCCATTTGTTTGTGTCCTCTTTGATTTCACTGAGCAGTGGTTTGTAGTTCTCCTTGAAGAGGTCTTTCTCATCCCTTGTAAGTTGGATTCCTAGGAATTTTATTCTCTTTGAAGCAATTGTGAATGGAAGTTCATTCATGATTTGGCTCTCTGTTTGTCTGTTACTGGTGTATACGAATGCTTGTGATTTTTGCACATTAATTTTGTATCCTGAGACTTTGCTACCCCACAGAAATACAAACTACCATCAGAGAATACTATAAACACCTCTACGCAAATAAACTAGAAAATCTAGAAGAAATGGATAATTTCCTGGACACTTACACTCTTCCAAGACTAAACCAGGAAGAAGTTGAATCCCTGAATAACCAATAGCAGGCTCTGAAATTGAGGCAATAATTAACAGCCTACCAACCAAAAAAAGTCCAGGACCAGATGGATTCACAGCTGAATTCTACCAGAGGTACAAGGAGGAGCTGGTACCATTCCTTCTGAAACTATTCCAATCAATAGAAAAAGAGGGAATCCTCCCTAACTCATTTTATGAGGCCAACATCATCCTGATACCAAAGCCTGGCAGAGACACAATAAAAAAAGAGAATTTTAGACCAATATCCCTGATGAACATCGATGCAAAAATCCTCAATAAAATACTGGCAAACCGGATTCAAAAATCCTCAATAAAATACTGGCAAACCATGATCAAGTGGGCTTCATCCCTGGGATGCAAGGCTGGTTCAACATTCGCAAAGCAATAAACATAATCCAGCATATAAACAGAACCAAAGACAAGAACCACATGATTATCTCAATAGATGCAGAAAAGGCTTTTGACAAAATTCAACAGCCCTTCATGCTAAAAACACTCAATAAATTCGGTATTGATGGAATGTACCTCAAAATAATAAGAGCTATTTATGACAAACCCACAGCCAATA
>NW_020254674.1:0-7493 GCF_003255815.1 Theropithecus gelada
AAAAAAAAAAAAAAAAAAAAGAAATGTATTGTATGGCTTTCCATCAGAATCACATACTGAGTTTTTGAAATTGCAAATGTCTGAGCAGGATCATTCCCAACATTTGTGGGGCCTACAGCAAGAGCATGAATGGAGGTCCACATACTATATGTGGAACTATTTCTAAGTGTTAAGGGAAGCTACACCCAAGACCTGGTCCTTGTTCCCATCCAAGGGACTGCTCTGGGACTAGGAGACTCAAGGAGCCCTGCTGTCCCTCAAGGCCATCCTACACTAGAGGTCTGATTGGTTGCTTGGAACTTCAGTGGGGGGAACAGGATGGACCCCGGACTTAGCCTGGGGAGTCGTGGGCAGGGCCTGCATCTGTCCCATCAAGGACGGAAATGACTCAGTCCAGGTCTTCTGGTTACTGAGGAAAACATGTTCTCCTACCTCATGTTTTCCTTTTCTGGTTCCAGATTACCAGGAGTTCTAAGCACCAGCTGAAACTATACTCACCCACTCCACAGCCCCTCCCCAAGCAGAGGGGATGGTGGCAGTACAGTTAGCTGGGGAACACAGTCTGCCTGTATGTCCTCCCACTTCGGGGGCTATTGGGTGGCTATCTAGAAACTAAAGCATCCCTTCTTTCTTTGATTTCACAGGGCCCACACAGCCCCACCTCTCTCAACAAGGGAATTTCACTCTTTTATTGGTCTGTCCCATTTGCCCAGATGATTCAGTTCAGCTGCCATGTTCCTTTCCACATTTTGTGAGCTCTCAGTTGGTCATGAAACTTTAAAACATGAGGCTGAGAAAAAGAAAAATCTGTCTTTGCATGGCTGTTTTTGTGATGCTTGGAGACTCCTAAAGCCTGTGACCTTTCTTGGTCGGGTCTGAGGGTTGTGCTGTATCTTAACCCAAGTCTAGAGCTACTGACCCAGAATGTCTTGGGGTTAGAATTGGAGATGGGGGTCTCAGGATCTGTGCTAACAACTTTCAGAGGTGACTATAACGCCCAGTTAGGGTTAAAATTACTGTTAACAAGGAATGAGGAGGTTTTTCTACTTAGTTTTTATTTCTCAGCAAGATGATATTTTAAAACTGCAAACTACTGCAAACTGCAGCAGAATGGAAGATGAACAGAAAGGTGGTGAGGCTAACAGGAGAGCCTCAAGAAATCACCGAGGAAATGAGACAAGGGCATGGATGAAGCAGGGGTTATGGGTGGAGGTGAGGAGCTGGTTGGGAGAGGTCAACAGGAGATCCCATCAGAAGTGCCCAGTGCTCAGAGGGAGAGATGGAGTCGAGGATGACTCTGAGGTTTCCAGCTTGTTATGGGTCAAATTACATCCCCCAAACAGATATGTTGAAGTCCTAACTCCTAGTACCTAAGAATGCAACCTTATTTGATTATAGGGTCTCTGCCACTGCGATTAAGTTAAGAGAAGGTCACTGAGGGAAGGCCCTAAGCCAAGATGGCTGGGATTCTTATAAGGGGAGGGACACAACGGGAGGGCAGCCATGTGTCCACAGGGGCAGAGAGTGGAGTGATGCGGCTGTAAGCCAAGGAATGTCAAGGATTGCTGGCAAGCACTGGAAGATAAAAAGAGTGAGGAAGGCTCCTTCCCTACAGGTTTCAGAGAGAGCATGGCCCTGCTGACACCCTCTGTTGGATGTGAGACAATACATTTCTGTTATTTTAAGGCACGTCTTCATGGTACTTTGTTATGGCAGCCCTAGGGACCAAATACAGAGCTGTAAGGGCCTGCGCTGGTGTTGCCTCTCTGCACTGGGTCGTCAGTGAGGGCAAGCATTTCTCCTAGAGAGCACCTGTCTGTGAGCGTTCTCCACAACATAGACATCCTCTGCACCAGAAACAGAGCCCCGTATTCGGTGTCCCTCTTTGTCATCTAGCAGCACAAACACAAGGTATTAATTCACTGAGGGTTTCAATTATCTGCTATATAAAAAGGCGTAAACATAAAAGGTTTAAATTGTCTTTTATATAATAAGGCAGTTTCCAAAAATTCAATTAAGAATTTACATTCAGTTTTCCCATTCTTATGCTGACCATGTATAATTTTATTTTGAAAGCATTTTTGGTAATATTTTAAAGTGTTATCTTTCATCTAGTATCGTAAAAATTATTTAGAAAACCTATAGAAAATTTCATCTCTACAAGTCACATTTTTCAGATAGGAAATGATTGCAGCAAGGAACTGCCAAAGAGACAGCTGGAAAAAAAATTGGGTCATGTATTCATCCCATTCTAGAACAGAGGCTACCAAGCAGTTCACTGCTCATTTTTGTCCTCTTCTGGTAAACAAGCTGCGTTAACAAGTTACTTTTAAAAAGCATACTAATTTCCCCAGTGAATTGCATAGGAAAGAATCCAGCGTTCCCTCCAGAGGACTCAAATAGTTGTTTGTTCTCAGAGCTCAGGTGTGGTAAAATAGCCATGGGCTAAAAGCACAGGCTGGATATTAGCCAGCAGGCTAGAGCTTCCGCTCCGCTCCTGATTTCTCACGTTGGTGCACAACTCATAGCCTGCCTGATGTGGGCGGGGTGGGGGGGTGGTGCGGGAAGACTCGATTTTCAATTTCAATTTAATTACACAATCTATAGTGCCTAGTGGGAAGGATATAGGGGCAAGATTAACGCTCAGCAGTGTTCCATTTTGCCTTTCTTTCTGATAAAAAGTGCTGTATTGATTATCTAAAGTGGGTTTTCAAAAATGTTTTTCAAGAGCCAAACTATTTTGGTGGCATAGTGATTTGAAAAAGAAGGTGACTTTATTTCTTTACTTTTTGCCAGAGTTTATATAAACTAGAGGTATAAGATACCTTTTTGAATTGTATTGCCAGTATATCATTCTTGAGAATGGAGAGCATTTGTCTACTTGGGAGAAGAATGAATAGAAATTTCATTGTAGGATTAGAAATATAAGCAATGACTGAACGAGATAATGATCTGTTCTGAGAATGACTACATAATTAAAATATTAAGAACTTTCCCTCTTCAGTTAAAATCTAAAGAATTTCACTCTCTTATTGAGACTGAAAACCATTATAATTTTATCTGGCATCAGATTAATATTTAAGATTATGAGTAAATATGTGGCATTCTATTTTGGTGTCTACATATTTTGTTAGTTTTGCTAAATGTAAAAGAAGCAAAAACAGGAGATGAAAATCTACCCATCAGAAGTGACCTTAGTATATTTTTTGACCAACTGCTTTAGGTTGTTAATAAGGGAAACAGGTAGGTTGTTACATGTGTAAGGCAAACAGGTCAAGTATTCCTATATGATTTAAATAAATAAAAATAGCAGCAGTAAACTTTACTGGCTAACTGCTGCTGAGCCTCACCAAACCACTTGAGTACATACAAATAATTTAAAATGCAATAATAAAGAAACTAAGGGCCTGTGCGGTGGCTCACGCCTGTAATCCCAGCACTTTGGGAGGCTGAGGCAGGCCGATCATGAGGTCAAGAGATCGAGACCATCCTGGCCAACATGGTGAAACCCGGTCTGTACTAAAAATACAAAAGTTAGCTGGGCGTGGTGGCACATGCCTGTAGTCCCAGCTGCTTGGGAGGCTGAGGCAGGAGAATCGCTTGAACCTGGGAGGTGGAGGTTGCAGTGAGCCGAGATTGTGGCACTGCATTCCAGCCTGGTGACAGAGTGAGACTCCATCTAAAAAAAAAAAGAAAAAAAAAGAAAGAAAGAAACTATGTTCAAAAGGCAAATGAACTATTTGAAATGGCCAATTGATTTTGCTATTTCACAATGATGGCATTTTCAAGTATTAAGAGAGTTGCTACTAGAAGTCAACATGTACAATAGTATTCAAAAACAAAATGGCACCTGATTAAATTTTGGCTACTGAATTTGAAAAATAGTATATTAGCCAAATGAGTTGACAATTTTGAAAGCTTGATGAGTTACAGGGCATCTGGCACAGATTGGGTGAAACTAGAACTTTATTGGGAGGGACTGACAATAGGAACTAGAATTGGAATTTCTTTTGGAGTGCACTTAGAAGGTTGAAAAATGCACTTTTAATTGGTATAAACGTAGATTTACCACCCTTCTCTTTGGTAAGGGTGAGTTGTAATTTATGCCATTGAAAGGAAAAAAGAAAGAAGATACGGAAATTTGTACCTATGGGTGAAACCCAAGCATATTTTTCCACAGGTCAATGTCTGCATTCTCTGAGTCTAGTGGCACAGGCAGGGTTTGGAGAAACTGTAGCTAAGCTGGCCTGGGGAAAAAGTAGGTGGGGTAGGGCAAGATGTGCTTTGGGGGAAGGTCTCCCTTGGTTTGTTTGTGTGGCTGCAGGTCTCAAGCTCCTAAAACAGTTCTATAGAAGGACACCATCTACCTAGAAATACAAAAATAGATCAGTAAGAAGATGGGATAAGAAAACCGTGATGCAAACAGGAAGATGCTGGTCAACTATGAGTAGAAACAAAAGACCAGAATGGAAGATCAACTTGTGGTATATAGGGGGCCAGTTCTTAGCTGTTTGGGAGGCAGTGACTTTGAGCTGATTGAATGAAAACCTGAGAAAATCACGGACAGTAACCTTAGTTAAGGGAAAAGCAGATGGAAATATCTATTTGCTGCCATGATAGTATCAATGCAGAGGTCACAATCAGGTCAGAGAGATACTTGCAAGTTAGAACTGGCAGAGTCTTATTAGTCTACTGTTTCCTGTTTGGGTAGGATGTGGTAGGGAAGGACTTGGCTTGGGAGAAGACAAAGAAAGTGCATGATCATCTACATATGACCAAATATGTTTTTTTCCCCAGAACCAGTAACATATATATTGCTCATAACTAACAGCTAACATTACCCCCCGCCTTTTTTACATTTACACATGTTTAATTATTAACATTTGAAACAAAATTCTATATTAGAGTTTATGAGAAGTGAGAGAATACCTGGTTGGTGATATGTTCCTGGATTTTTTCTGTACTCACTGAAAGAGAAAGCAAAAAGAATTTTTACATTAAAGCATGAAAATGAATAAAATGTGGTACTGATCCTGCTCTGTTTACAGTAAACACTTCCCAGCGGTCATGGACTCTCTGAGCAAAGATTTCTATCACAATGTGGACTTTTACAACCACTTCAATAACTGGGGGAAAAAAGTTAAAACCTAAATAAACTATGTTAGGCAAAGATAACAGAAAATGGAATGGAAATCCAATAAGGGTGATACCAGCAGAAGGTATTAAACTTTCGCAGAGAAATGATGAAGAGATGAAAAGGACCGAAGAGAAATTTGAACAACAGCCAGTCAAAACAAAGTTTTCCAAACAATAACAACCTATTGAAGTATAATACTAATACTAAGCTCAGAGAACCCTGAGAACCAGACAAGGAGATTTGAGGTGGCAGGGCAGAAGTGCTACTTCAAAAAACATTTCTTACATGGGGAGTGATAAAGGCCTTATTATACTTTGTTGTTATGGTATTGCCAGAGATTGAAGTACAAACCAACAGTTCTATAAATTGTATCTTGATCAGGATGAAAAACATTCAGAGAAATATATGACAGGCAACCAAGGGGCATAAAAAATAAGGATTCTAATATAATATATTTCTCAGTCATTGTGAAAACAGCCTGAAAGTGATCAATGTTATGTATGTCTTAAATAGAGGAAAATAAAATCCTTAGTAGTAATAAATAAAAAACCATGAGAAAAGAAAATAAAGAAGACATTTAGTGGCATCACAGTTATTACGTGTTTGTGAACACCTCAGTGTTCACGAACATTTTAGTAAATGGGTCTCTTTTAAAAAAAACAAACTTTAATTTTAATTGAAATAACTGTTGAGTCACATGTAGTTGTAAGAAATAATGCAGAGAGATTTCTTGTACTTTTTACCCAGTTCCCCTAATGATAACATCTTGAAAAGCTATAGTACAACGTTACAACCAGGGTGTTAATATTGATACGGTCAAAGTAAAGAGTATTTCCTTACCACGAGTATCACCCTTTTTGTCCACTATAGCTACATCACTTCCCCTCCACCTGCATGCTCTCCTTAAACCCTGGTAACCACTAGTCTGTTTTCCATTTCTGTCATTTTGTCATTTCAAGAATGTTATACAAATGAATCATAAAGCATAGAGCCTTTAAGGACTGGCTTTTTTCACTCGGTGTACTTCTCTGGAGATTCATCCAGGTTGCTGTGTGTGTCAACGTGGTGGGTTTCTTTTTATTTTTGATGTATTCTATGGTATAGATGTGCCAAAGTTTGTTTAGCCATTTACTTGTTGAAGGATATCTTGGTAGATTCTAAGTTTTGACTATGATGAATAAAGCTGCTATAAACATTTGTGTACAGGTTATTATGTGAACATAAATCTTCATTTCTCTGAAATAAATGTCCAGAAGTGACATTGCTGGGTTATATAATAGTTGTAGGTTTAATTGTTTGAGAAACTGCCAAACCGTTTTCAAAAAAAAGATGTCCCAATTGAAACTTACTGGTCAAGTAGTCAACCAATAATAAGCATACTTAAACATTTTGTTAAGTATTCAGTACCAAGCTAGATGTCATATGAGATACAGTAGAAGTGTAAGAAGTATAGGGGAAATTGAATGATGATGTTCAGAGTGGGCTATTTGATGGTGTCATTATTAGGAAATGTCTGATGCCTAGGGCCAGTCTTAGACTCGCCAGATAATAAGAATCAATTTTCTTCATTTTCGCAAGGGCAATGCTCAATCAGATACTCTTGATATGTTTTAGATTTCTTTTGTCAGTTTATATGCAGAGTGTTTAAAGAAGAGACAACATGGTTTGTGGGAAAAGCTTGGCCTTTTAAATTACAGATCACTGGTGTTTAAACGTGGGCTCCCCAAAGAAGTGACGTTTGAGTCAAAGCCTGAAAGATGATAAAGGAGTTAACTTGACCAAGAAGAGGGGGAAGAACATTCAGGTAGAAGGAAGAACATGACAAGGGCCATGTGATAGGAGGGAGCATAGTGGATTCAAGGATAGAAAGGAGGCCAGCATGGCAGGTGTGGAGAGGTGAGCAGGGCATAGTGTGAGGGAGGCTACACAGGTAGGCAGGAAACCCTGCAAAGAATTCAGGTAGACCATTTTTGGGAAATGTAAGATCCTCTCAAGAGCAGTGGGAAATTGGCCATTAAGGGGATTCAGGCCAGTGCATGGGTAGTGACATCAGAATAGCATGCACAGCCTATGTCCTGAATGGTATTGCCTAGGTTTTCTTCTAGGGTTTATGGTTTTAGATCTTATGTTTAAGTCTTTAATCCATCTTGATTTAATATTTGTATAAGGTGTAAGGAAGGGGTCCAGTTTCTGTTTTCTGCATAGGGCTAGCCAGTTTTCCCAACACTATTTATTAAACAGGGAATCCTTTCCCCATTGCTTGTTTTTGTCAGGTTTGTCAAAGATCAGATGGTTGTAGATGTGTGGTGTTATTTCTGAGGACTCTGTTCTGTTCCATTGGTCTATATATCTGTTT
>NW_020254675.1:0-1218 GCF_003255815.1 Theropithecus gelada
TTTTGGTACCAGTACCATGCTGTTTTGGTTACTGTAGCCTTGTAGTACAGTTTGAAGTCAGGTAGCATGATGCCTGCAGCTTTGTTCTTTTGACTTAGGATTGTCTTGGAGATGCGGGCTCTTTTTTGCTTCCATATGAACTTTAAAGCAGGTTTTTCCAATTCTGTGAAGAAACTCATTGGTAGCTTGATGGGGATGGCATTGAATCTATAAATAATCTTGGGCAGTATGGCCATTTTCACGATATTGATTCTTCCTATCCATGAGCATGGTATGTTCTTCCATTTGTTTGTGTCCTCTTTTATTTCACTGAGCAGTGGTTTGTAGTTCTCCTTGAAGAGGTCTTTCTCATCCCTTGTAAGTTGGATTCCTAGGAATTTTATTCTCTTTGAAGCAATTGTGAATGGAAGTTCATTCATGATTTGGCTCTCTGTTTGTCTGTTACTGGTGTATACGAATGCTTGTGATTTTTGCACATTAATTTTGTATCCTGAGACTTTGCTACCCCACAGAAATACAAACTACCATCAGAGAATACTATAAACACCTCTACGCAAATAAACTAGAAAATCTAGAAGAAATGGATAATTTCCTGGACACTTACACTCTTCCAAGACTAAACCAGGAAGAAGTTGAATCCCTGAATAACCAATAGCAGGCTCTGAAATTGAGGCAATAATTAACAGCCTACCAACCAAAAAAAGTCCAGGACCAGATGGATTCACAGCTGAATTCTACCAGAGGTACAAGGAGGAGCTGGTACCATTCCTTCTGAAACTATTCCAATCAATAGAAAAAGAGGGAATCCTCCCTAACTCATTTTATGAGGCCAACATCATCCTGATACCAAAGCCTGGCAGAGACACAATAAAAAAAGAGAATTTTAGACCAATATCCCTGATGAACATCGATGCAAAAATCCTCAATAAAATACTGGCAAACCGGATTCAAAAATCCTCAATAAAATACTGGCAAACCATGATCAAGTGGGCTTCATCCCTGGGATGCAAGGCTGGTTCAACATTCGCAAAGCAATAAACATAATCCAGCATATAAACAGAACCAAAGACAAGAACCACATGATTATCTCAATAGATGCATAAAAGGCTTTTGACAAAATTCAACAGCCCTTCATGCTAAAAACACTCAATAAATTCGGTATTGATGGAATGTACCTCAAAATAATAAGAGCTATTTATGACAAACCCACAGCCAATA
>NW_020254676.1:0-1218 GCF_003255815.1 Theropithecus gelada
CACCCAGGATTTCTTGTTTCATGTCATTGTAAAGAACTCATGGGTTCTGGTATACTGTGGAGTCCTAGGTTTATTCCCAGCCTTGGCCTCAGTTGTCAAGCCGGCTGTTCCTATTCACTTGGGGGATTCAGCCCCTTCCCATTTTACCCACCAACTCCTAATCATCTCCCCTCCTCTACTCAACCATCTTTTTCTGGAAATTCTTCCTGAATAACCTAGTTTAGAGCAGTCCCCTCGTGCTAGTCTCTAAACCTTCCTGTTCTTATCACAATTTTAATCAAAGTATACTCTTGTTTTTTTCCTCCTGAGATGGAGTCTCACTCTGTTCCCCGGGCTAGAGTGCAGTGGTGCGATCTCAGTTCACTGCAATCTCTGCCTCCCAGGTTCAAGCGATTCTCCTGCCTCAGTTTCCCAAGTAGCTGGGCCTACAGGCATACGCCACCATGCTGGGCTAATTTTTGTATTTTTAGTAGACATGGGGTTTCACCATGTTGGCCAGGCTCTTCCCGAACTCCTGACCTCAGGTGATCCACCTGCCTTGGCCTCCCAGAGTGCTGGGATTACAGGTGTGAGCCACCACACCCGGCCCAAAGTATACTCTTAACCCAGGGTGGGCACACACTGCTACGATCAATGATGGTGTGAGGTAATAGTGAGTGGTGGGGACTGTGGAGGGAGTATGGCCACAGACAGGATGGCTTCACTTGGCTGCAGCAGAGACACTGGTTCTATGAGGGTGTGGACCCAGTGTTTCTGGACCTCCCATATTTTCAAAGGAAGCCAGAATTTGGAGTTTTAAAGTGAAATGCCCCCCAATATTTAAGTACTGACAATTTTTAAAAACAATGTAGGCCAAACAAAACACATAGATGGGCCAGGCGCGGTGGCTCACACCTGTAATCCCAGCACTTTAGGAGGCTGAGGCAGGTGGATCACCTGAGGTCGAAAGTTCGAGACCAGCCTGACCAACATGGAGAAACCCCATCTCTACTAACAAAATTAGCCAAGCGTGGTGGCACATGCCTGTAATCCCAGCTACTTGTGAGACTGAGGCAGGAGAATGGCTTGAACCCGGGAGGCGGAGGTTGTGGTGAGCTGAGATCACGCCATTGCACTCCCGTTTGGGCAACAAGAGCAAAACTCCGTCTCAAAAAAACCAAAATCAAAAAACCACATAGGTGGCTCTGAGTTTGTAGGTGGCCTGTGGTTTAATACCTT
>NW_020254677.1:0-1217 GCF_003255815.1 Theropithecus gelada
TATTTAGAAAACCCCATTGTCTCAGCCCAAAATCTCCTTAAGCTGATCAGCAACTTCCGCAAAGTCTTAGGATACAAAATTAATGTGCAAAAATCACAAGCATTCTTATACACCAGTAACAGACAAACAGAGAGCCAAATCAGGAATGAACTTCCATTCACAATTGCTTCAAAGAGAATAAAATACCTAGGAATCCAACTTACAAGGGATGTAAAGGACCTCTTCAAGGAGAACTACAAACCACTGCTCAGTGAGATAAAAGAGGACACAAACAAATGGAAGAACATACCATGCTCATGGATAGGAAGAATCAATATCGTGAAAATGGCCATAATGCCCAAGGTTATTTATGGATTCAATGCAATCCCCATCAAGCTACCAACGAGTTTCTTCACAGAATTGGAAAAAACTGCTTTAAAGTTCATATGGAACCAAAAAAGAGCCCGCATCTCCAAGACAATCCTAAGTCAAAAGAACAAAGCTGGAGGCATCACACTACCTGACTTCAAACTATACTACAAGGCTACAGTAACCAAAACAGCATGGTACTGGTACCAAAACAGACATATAGACCAAAGGAACAGAACAGAGTCCTCAGAAATAATACCACACATCTACAGCCATCTGATCTTTGACAAACATGAGAGAAACAAGAAATGGGGAAAGGATTCCCTATTTAATAAATGGTGCTGGGAAAATTGGCTAGCCATAAGTAGAAAGCTGAAACTGGATCCTTTCCTTACTCCTTATACAAAAATTAATTCAAGATGGATTAGAGACTAAATGTTAGACCTAATACCATAAAAATCCTCGAGGAAAACTTAGGTAGTACCATTCAGGACATAGGCATGGGCAAAGACTTCATGTCTAAAACACCAAAAGCAACGACAGCAAAAGCCAAAATTGACAAATGGGATCTCATTAAACTAAAGAGCTTCTGCACAGCAAAAGAAACTACCATCAGAGTGAACAGGCAACCTACAGAATGGGAGAAAATGTTTGCAATCTACTCATCTGACCAAGGGGTAAAATCCAGAACCTACAAAGAACTCAAACAAATTTACAAGAAAAAAACAAACAACCCCATCAAAAAGTGGACAAAGGATAAGAACAAACATTTCTCAAAAGAAGACATTCATACAGCCAACAGACACATGAAAAAATGCTCATCATCACTGGCCATCAGAGAAATGCAAATCAAAACCACAATGAGATAC
>NW_020254678.1:0-1217 GCF_003255815.1 Theropithecus gelada
GCCAAACTAAGTTTCATAAGTGAAGGAGAAATAAAATCCTTTACAGACAAACAAATGCTGAGAGATTTTGTCACCAACAGGCCTGCCTTACAAGAGACCCTGAAGGAAGCACTCAACATGGAAAGGAACAACCGGTACCAGCCATTGCAAAAACATGCCAAAATGTAAAGACCATGGAGGCTAGTAAGAAACTACATCAACTAACAAGCAAAATAACCAGTTAATATCATAATGGCAGGATCAAATTCACACATAACAATATTAACCTTAAATGTAAATGGACTAAATGCTCCAATTAAAAGACGCAGACTGGCAAACTGGATAAAGAGTCAAGACCCATCAGTCTGCTGTATTCAGGAGACCCATCTCACATGCAGAGACATACATGGGCTCAAAATAAAGGGATGGAGAAAGATCTACCAAGCAAATGGAGAAAAAAAAAAAGCAGGGGTTGCAATACTAGTCTCTGATAAAACAGACTTTAAACCATCAAAGATCAAAAGAGGCAAAGAAAGCCATTACATAATGGTAAAGGGATCAATTCAACAGGAAGAGCTAACTATCCTAAATATATATGCACCCAATACAGGAGCACCCAGATTCATAAAGCAAGTCCTTAGAGACTTACAAAGAGACTTAAACTCCCACACAATAATAATGGGAGAATTTAACACCCCACTTTCAACATTAGACAGAACAGCGAGACAGAAAGTTAACAAGGATATCCAGGAATTGAACTCATCTCTGCAGCAAGCAGACCTAATAGACATCTACAGAAGTCTCCATCCCAAATCAACAGAATATACATTCTTCTCAGCACCACATCACACTTATTCCAAAATTGACCACATTATTGGAAGTAAAGCACTCCTCAGGAAATATACAAGAACAGAAATTATAACAAACTGTCTCTCAGACCACAGTGCAATCAAACTAGAACTCAGGACTAAGAAACTCAATCAAAACCGCTACATGGAAACTGAATAACCTGCTCCTGAATGACTACTGGGTACACAACGAAACGAAGGCAGAAATAAAGATGTTCTTTGAAACCAATGAGAACAAAGATACAACATACCAGAATCTCTGGGACACATTTAAAGCAGTGTGTAGAGGGAAATTTATAGCACTAAATGCCCACAAGAGAAAGCTGGAAAGATCTAGAATTGACACTCTAACATCACAATTAAAAGAACTAGAGAAGCAAGAGAAAACAC
>NW_020254679.1:0-1217 GCF_003255815.1 Theropithecus gelada
TTTTTTTTTTTTTTTTTTTTTTTGAGACAGGCTCTTGCTCTGTCATCCAGGCTGGAATGCAGTGGCGTGATCTCGGCTTACTGCAAGCTCTGCCTCCCGGGTTCAAGTGTTTCTCCTGCCTCCTGAGTAGCTGGGATTACAGTTGCCCGGCACCATGCCCAGCTAATTCTTTTGTATTTTTAGTAGAGATGGGGTTTTACCATGTTGGCCAGGCTGGTCTTGAACTCTTGCCCTCAAGTGATCCACCTGCCTCGGCTTCCCAAAGTGCTGGAATTACAGACGTGAGCCAACCTGCCCGGCCTCAAATTATCTAAACTAAAATTCATTAAACAACATAGTGAGACCCCACCTCTACAAAAAATTTAAATAAAATTAGCTGGGTGTGGTGGCACATGCCTGTAATCCCAGCTACTCAGGAGGCTGAGGCAGGAGAATCGCTTGAACCCAGGAGGCAGAGGTTGTGGTGAGTCAAGATTGCGCCACTGCACTCCAGCCTGGACAGAGAGAGACTCTGTCTCAAAAAGATCTAAGACCAGGGGCAGTGGCTCACACCTGTAATCCCAGCACTTTGGGAGGCTGAGGCGGGTGGATCACCTGAGGTCAGGAGTTTGAGACCAGCCTGACCAACGTGGAGAAACCCTGTCTCTACTAAAAATACAAAATTAGCCAGGCGTAGTGGTGCATGCCTGTAATCCCAGCTACTCAGGAGGCTGAGGCAGGAGAATCGCTTGAACCCGGGAGGCAGAGGTTGCGGTGAGCCAAGATTGTGCCACTGCACTCCAGCCTGGGTGACAAGAGCGAAACACACTCCCCTAAAAAAAAAAAAAAAAAAAACAAAACTCTCTTTCTATCTCTATATGTCTATATATAATATATAGATATAATAGATAATATCTATATATTATGTGTATTTTATATACCCTCATATTTTCTTCTTTTTTTTTGAGACGGAGTCTCGCTCTGTCGCCCAGCCTGGAGTGCAGTGGCCGGATCTCAGCTCACTGCAAGCTCCGCCTCCCGGGTTCACGCCATTCTCCTGCCTCAGCCTCCCGAGTAGCTGGGACTACAGGCGCCCACCACCTCGCCCGGCTAGTTTTTTGTATTTTTTTTAGTAGAGACGGGGTTTCACCGTGTTAGCCAGGATGGTCTCGATCTCCCGACCTCATGATCCGCCCGTCTCGGCCTCCCAAAGTGCTGGGATTACAGGCTTGAGCCAC
>NW_020254680.1:0-161 GCF_003255815.1 Theropithecus gelada
AGCCAAATCAGGAATGAACTTCCATTCACAATTGCTTCAAAGAGAAAGAAATACCTAGGAATCCAACTTACAAGGGATGTAAAGGACCTCTTCAAGGAGAACTACAAACCACTGCTCAGTGAAATAAAAGAGGACACAAACAAATGGAAGAACATACCATG
>NW_020254680.1:232-1217 GCF_003255815.1 Theropithecus gelada
GCCCAAGGTAATTTATAGATTCAATGCCATCCCCATCAAGCTACCAATGAGTTTCTTCACAGAAGTGGAAAACACTGCTTTAAAGTTCATATGGAACCAAAAAAGAGCCCGCATCTCCAAGACAATCCTAAGTCAAAAGAACAAAGCTGGAGGCATCACGCTACCTGACTTCAAACTATACTAAAAGGCTACAGTAACCAAAACAGCATGGTACTGGTACCAAAACAGAGATATAGACCAATGGAACAGAACAGAGCCCTCAGAAATAATACCACACATCTACAGCCATCTGATCTTTGACAAACCTGAGAGAAACAAGAAATGGGGAAAGGATTCCCTATTTAATAAATGGTGCTGGGAAAATTGGCTAGCCATAAGTAGAAAGCTGAAACTGGAGTAAGGAAAGGATCCTTTCCTTACTCCTTATACGAAAATTAATTCAAGGTGGATTAGAGACTTAAATGGTAGACCTAATACCATAAAATCCTAGAGGAAAACCTAGGTAGTACCATTCAGAACATACGCATGGGCAAAGACTTCATGTCTAAAACACCAAAAGCAACGGCAGCAAAAGCCAAAATTGACACACGGGATCTCATTAAACTAAAGAGCTTCTGCACAGCAAAAGAAACTACCATCAGAGTGAACAGGCAACCTACAGAATGGGAGAAAATTTTTGCAAACTACTCATCTGACAAAGGGCTAATATCCAGAACCTACAAAGAACTCAAACAAATTTACAAGAAAAAAACAACCCCATCAAAAAGTGGGCAAAGGATATGAACAGACATTTCTCAAAAGAAGACATTCATATAGCCAACAGACACATGAAAAAATGCTCATCATCACTGGCCATCAGAGAAATGCAAATCAAAACCACAATGAGATACCATCTCACACCAGTTAGAATGGCAATCATTAAAAAGTCAGGAAACAACAGGTGCTGGAGAGGATGTGGAGAAATAGGAACACTTTTACACTGTTG
>NW_020254681.1:0-136 GCF_003255815.1 Theropithecus gelada
TGCATCTCCTTGCTAGCCATATTTCTGTGGAATCTGAGAACAGATATTTCGGATCCCTTGGAAGACTATAGGGCCAAAGTAAATATAATCTGATAACAAATACAAAGAAGCTTTCTGAGAAACTTCTTTGTGTTCT
>NW_020254681.1:219-1217 GCF_003255815.1 Theropithecus gelada
ATCCCTTTGAAGACTATAGGGCCAAAGGAAATATCCTCCTGTAACAAAGAGAAAGAAGCTTTCTGAGAAACTTCTTTGTGTTCTGTGAAATCATCTCACAGAGTTACAGCTTTCCCCGCAAGAAGCCTTTCGCTAAGACAGTCTTGTGGAATTGGCAAAGTGATATTTGGATGCCCACAGAGGGCTATGGTGAAAAAGGAAATATCCTCTGATGTAATCTGGAAAGAAGCTTTCTGAGAAACTGCTTAGTGTTCTGTAATTCATCTCACAGAGTTACATCTGTATTTCGTGGATCTCTTTGCTAGCCTTATTTCTGTGGAATCTGAAAACAGATATTTCGGATCCCTTTGAAGACTATAGGGCCAAAGTAAATATAATTCGATAACAAAGAGTAAGAAGCTTTCTGAGAAACTTCTTTGTGTTCTGTGAAATCATCTCACAGAGTTACAGCTTTCCCCTCAAGAAGCCTTTCACTAAGACATTTCTCGTGCAATTGGCAAAGTGATATTTGGAAGCCCATAGAGAGCTACTGTGAAAAAGGAAATATCCTCCGATGAAATCTGGAAAGAAGCTTTCTGAGAAACTGCTTAGTGTTCTGTTAATTCCTCTCACAGAGTTACATCTGTATTTCGTGGATCTCTTTGCTAGCCTTATTTCTGTGGAATCTGAGAACTGATATTTCGGATCCCCTTGAAGACTCTACGGCCAAAGTAAATATACTCCGATAACAAATGCATAGAAGCTTTCTGAGAAACTTCTTTGTGTTCTGTGAAATCATCTCACAGAGTTACAGATTTCCCCTGAAGAAGACTTTCGCTAAGACAGTTCTTGTGGAATTGGCAAAGTGATAATTAGAAGCCCATAGAGGGCTATGGTGAAAAAGGAAGTATCCTCCGATGAAATCTGGAAAGAAGCTTTCTGAGAAACTGCTTAGTGTTCTGTTAATTCATCGCAAAGAGTTACATCGGTATTTCGTGGATCTCTTTGCTAGCCTTATT
>NW_020254682.1:0-1218 GCF_003255815.1 Theropithecus gelada
AGCCCATAGTTGGCTATGGTGAAAAAGGAAATATCCTCCGATGAAATGTGGAAGGAATCTTTCTGAGAAACTGCTTGGTGTTCTGTTAATTCATCTCAGAGAGTTACATCTGCATTTCGTGGATCTCTTTGCTAGCCTTATTTCTGTGGAATCTGAGAACAGATATTTCGGATCCCTTTGAAGACTATAGGGCCAAAGGAAATATCCTCCGATAACAAAGAGAAAGAAGCTTTCTGACAAACGACTTTGTGTTCTGTGAAATCATCTCACAGAGTTACAGTTTCCCCTCAAGAAACCTTTCGCTAAGACAGTTCTTGTGGACTTGGCAAAGTGATATCTGGAAGCCCATAGGGTTCTATGGTGAAAAAGCAAATATCCTTAGATGAAATTTGGAAAGAAGCTTTTTGAGAAACTGCTTAGTGTTCTGTTAATTCATCTCAGAGAGTTACATCTGTATATCATGGATCTCTTTGCTAGCCTTATTTCTGTGGAATCTGAGAACAGATATTTCGGATGCCTTTGAAGACTACAGGGCCAAAGGACATATCCTCCGATAACAAAGAGAAAGAAGGTTTCTGAGAAACTTCTTTCTGTTCTGTGAAATCATCTCACAGAGTTACAGCTTTCNGGAAAGAAGCTTTCTGAGAAACTGCTTAGTGTTCTGTTAATTCATCTCACAGAGTTACATCTGTATTTCGTGGACCTCTTTCATAGCCTTATTTCTGTGGAATCTGAGAATAGATATTTCGGATCCCTTTGAAGACTATAGGGCCAAAGGAAATATCCTCCGATAACAAAGAGAAAGAAGCTTTCTGAGAAACGACTTTGTGTTCTGTGAAATCATCTCTCAGAATTACAGCTTTCCTCTCAAGTAGCCTTTAGCTAAGACACTTCTTGTGGAATTGGCAAAGTGATATTTGGAAACCCATAGAGGGCTATGGTGAAAAAGGAAATATCCTCAGATGATATCTGGACAGAAGCTTTCGGACAAACTGCTTAGTGTTCTGTTAATTCATCTCACAGAGTTACATCTGCATTTCGTGGATCTCCTTGCTAGGCTTATTTCTGTGGAATCTGAGAACAGATATTTCGCATCCCTTTGAAGACTATAGGGCCAAAGGAAATATCCTCTGATAACAAAGAGAAAGAAGCTTTCTGAGAATCTTCTTTGTGTTCTGCGAAATCATCTCACAGAGTTACAGCATTCCTCTCAAGAAG
>NW_020254683.1:0-7492 GCF_003255815.1 Theropithecus gelada
CCCCCATACCTCCCACCCCACACACACACACCTGCATCCCCCCATACCTCCCACCACACACACACACACATCCACATCTCCCCATACCTCCCACCACACACACACACACATCCACGTCTCCCCATACCTCCCACCACACACACACACACATCCACGTCTCCCCATACCTCCCACCACACACACACACACACACACAAACACTTCTACGTTCAGCTGTACCACCATCCTGCCCAAGTCAGATCCTTTGTTCACGTTATTCATTGATTCTCTAAACTGTCCTCATGGCAAAATAACTAGGTAATTAACATTAAATCCCATCTTCTTTCCCTCCCAGGATCACTCTTCCTTCCCACTGCAAAGCAGCCATCTGCGGCTGAGGAAAGCAGTGGAGCTGCGAGCAGCCATCCTGCCAGCCGGGCTCGCCAGCCAGGCTCAGTGCTGCGTCTACACGGACACCTTGGTAGCCTCTTGGCTGCCCTCTGAGAACCACACATCCCTGGGATTTGCTTCAGCAAAGATTCGGTGTTAAGACAACTCAGATGCAAGGAAGAACTAATTGGACTGATTCCTCTTGGAGGGTCTGAAACAACTCTGTTCCGTGAAAAGTGTCATCCCAGCACTACTTTGTAAGTTAGGCAGAAAGAGTTGTCATGTGAGAGTTATCAAGCAAATGGATTCTATTTTCCTCCAGATGGGAAGAGTCTTATTAGCTGGGTGAAGCCCATCTCATTCTGGCTACACAAGCAATTTGTTTTCATGTTGTAAGGAGAGGGAGGAGGGTCTCATTAATCAGCCGGGATCATATGCTCAGAATGGCAGCATACTGGAGACCGACCATTACCATTCTGTGTGGCGTGAGCTGCAATCAGGAAAGACTTGCTGGTTTTCATTCACTCAAATCTTTTAACTAATGGTGGTAAGGGCCACTAAGAAATCCAGTTGTTACAGCTGACATTTACATTTGGAAAAGAAACGTTTGTGTTGATTCTGAGTGAGACTTCATTGTCAGAAAAATCCACCCGATCTATTTATGTGAAAATCCAGAAAGAAAAGGCAACACCACGGCTCACTGCGCCATTTCCGTTCACGTTCCCTCGCGTGAGACCAGCTTCCTCTAGTGAGAGATTTCAGGGTGTTTTCAAAGGATCGCAATGCCCCAGGGAAAAGAAGAGGCAGTATCCATTCTGAAGATGACATAAACCATTGCTAATATCTGTGTCTTCATCATGTATTTCTTTATTTCAAACTCACGACACTGTCTCATGCTTAATAGGGTGTTTAACACAATGGTTCTCAAGTTTTCCTGCATATTAGAATCACCTAAGGAGTTTGAAAGCCTTCTGATGCCTGGGCTGCACCCCAGAGCAATTAAATGGGAACATCAGAGGTAGGCAGCCACACATCAGTGTATTTTTAAAAACTTCCAGATGGTTCCAATGTGTAGCCAAGGGTAGGGGCCAGTACTCCGAGTGTGAGACACACTACCAGGACCCAGGCAATCCATTTAACTAGTCCCCAGGAAAATGCCGTCCCTTGCCTCCAGCTTGGTCACCTACTAATAGCTCCCAGAGGCAGCGGGGGTGGTGCTTGAGGGCGACAACAACACAGACCTTGGTGATGGCACACTGGGTCTTGTTCACAGAGAACATTTTTACGATAATACAAACTCTGATGCTAATTCTCAAATTGTAAAATTGTAAAAGTTTATCAATGTATTGTTAACTGTCGTTGCTTTTAATACACACTTTTTTTTTTGAGGCGGAGTTTCACTCTTGTTGCTGGAGTGCAATGGTGCAATCTCGACTCACTGCAACCTCTGCCTCCCGGGGTTCAAGCGATTCTCCTGCCTCAGCCTCCCGTGTAGCCAGGCCACCGTGCCTGGCTAATTTTTGTATTTTTGGTAGAGACGGGGTTTCGCCATGTTTGCCAGGCTGGTCTTGAACTCCTGACTTCAGGTGATCCACCTGCCTCAGCCTCTCAAAGTGCTGGGATTACAGGTGTGAGCCACTGCTCCCAGCCTTTAATACGCACTTTAACAAGCAGCTGACTGGGAGGGAAAAGTAAAGCGAGAGGAGGTTGAAAAACAAATTGTATGTATTAATGTAAATGCATGTGAAAGTATAAAATGCTGCTGCTTTCACAAAGGGAAATCTCACTGGAACTTAGTAATGACGCCGTTACGACCCACATAAAAACCAAAGATAATTCAAAGTTACAAAAATGTAAAAAGAAAGATCTGGAGACTCAACGCCCACCCATGGTGAATGTGGTCTATGAGTGTCAGCTCTGGATACCCCGATCCAACCAGATGCTGCAGGGGCCCGGAAAGCATCACAAATATGAGGAAAGTGTATCCACGCCGGGGCTTCCATTTGTTTTTATAAGGCCATAAAAATCATAAAGCCTAGCCGGGTGTGGTAGCGGGTGCCTGTAACCCCAGCTAGTCGGGCTGGAGGCTCCAGCTGAGGAGATTTGCTCAGGACCCAGGAGGCAGAAGTTGCAGTGAGCTGAGATCGCACCACTGCACTCCAGCCTGCAGAGCAAGACTCTGTCTAAAAAAAAAAAAAAAAAAAACGGGGAAAAGAAAACATAAAGTGCACTATTTCCATGCCTACTTTAGATAGTGGCCCTCAAGTGTGGCTACATATTAGAATCACCTAAGGAGTCTTAAGAAATCTTGATGCTTACACTGCACTACGGATCAAGGACATGAG
The DNA here is from genome assembly GCF_003255815.1 of Theropithecus gelada. Classification (NCBI taxonomy): domain Eukaryota; kingdom Metazoa; phylum Chordata; class Mammalia; order Primates; family Cercopithecidae; genus Theropithecus; species Theropithecus gelada. The sequence continues at coordinate 2,715 of NW_020254683.1, forward strand.
AATCCCTGGGGTGGGACTGAGGCTGGCATTGGTCTTTTGTTACAGCTCCCCAGAGGACTGGGAATTCCAGTATTGAGCAAGGTTGAGGATAACTGCACTGGAAGAAAGCAGCAGCTAGCTACCTGCATCCTTAATTCCTATCTCTTCTTTTCCCAGGAGCCAACAGAAAAAAATGCACCAGGAGGGAAAGACAGGAAAGGAGGAACAATAGAGGAAGGGGGGCTCCACACACCTGCAGCAGGAAAGGCTTGGCTTGCACCACCCACCCCTGCCTGCTGCACACGAGGCTGGGAGCTACCTTGGACTTTGTGGTCGTGGTCATCCTGCAGGATTGTGATGGCAACTGTGTGGTTATTCTCCATCTCTAGGAGAGCAGCCTCATGGCTGGCGGTGAGATCTTCCACCTGGAGGAGAGTCGCAGTTACCGGTTAGACAGAGAGCTGCTTGGAGAACAGAAGTGGAATTCCGTGAGTGGAAAAGGTCCATGACCTGAAACATCAATGACAAGTCACAGCCTCGTGCCGAAGCAGGCGAGTTGGACTTTGGTGGTGATGTGGCAGCCCTCAGAGTCAAGAGGAGGTCACTGCCCCAACCTGGCTCTTTGCAGGAGGATCCAACTCCAGGCAGGGGATCACTGCCTGAGGTACCTCTTTAGAGTCCTGAGTGTGGCTCCTGGACCATCCCCTTCCCACTCCTAGTCCATCCCCTTCCCACTTCTAGTCCATCCCCTTCCCACTCCTAGTCCATCCCCTTGCACCGCTATGAGCGATGACGGCAAAGGAAAAGAAATGGGTCCTCCCTACGGGGTGCTCTGTTTCCCAGAGGAAGGGGGAGCTACAGTACACAAGGTCAACGGAGGCGAACGAATACTTATTAGGCTGCCCGAGATACGTTACTCTACTTAACCCTCAGAGCCACCTTCTGAAGTAGATCTTATTATGCCCAATTGACAGATGTGGAAACTGAGGCTCAAAGAAATTTGAAATGTTTTGCCCAAGGGCTAATAAATGGCAGAGCTAGCAGTGAGACCCAGGTCTGTCTGACTTCAAAGGTGAAGCTCTTTCGAATGCACTATTGGTTTGTGTTGACCTCCCCCAAGCAAGACCAGCAACGGACACCTTAGGATTCTCTCGCCAGTACCAGGTGAGGCTGGGAGGTCTGCGTGTCTCTTTTTAAACACAAGGTTGCCCCCCAGATTATAACTTGGACCTTCTGCTCAGGCAACGTGGTGCTCCTGGTAAGGGCTGCTGCTTCCCAGCTGCAGGAACACTTCTAGCAGTTTAATCGTACGTAGTGCAGCCAGTCCAGTCCAGGATTCTTCCTTTTCATGTTTCCTGACCCCCTCCCCTACCCCTCACCTTCCTGCCTACCAGGTTTACTGTTTTTGTTATTGTTATTGCGGCTGTTGTTTTAACTTCAAATACATGACTTGCAGGAGTAATGGCCTAAAACGACCTCTCCCTATCATTGCAAATCTCTCCTGGATACACTACAACAGTGTTTATCCAAGCTCTCTGTCAGTGATCCACTGCAAAAATCACCATTGTACACAATACCACAGCGCACACACCCACACACAACCACACCCAAAACCAAAGTTTCACAGACACAAAACTCCGCCTTCCATTTGGAAAAGTCTGGTTTAAAAATGCTTCCTCTGTTTTACTTCGTTTTACAAAAGGCGAGTTAGAAGCCGCTACATTTATTTCATAAGCTACTCATGTGTCAAAACTTGGCATTTGAAAACCACTGAACTAGAAAATGTGCGCTGGTCTTGAAGCCCCTTGGTGGCCCAGTTAAGAAGACATTGCTTCTAGCTGGTCATATTCGGCCGCGTCTGAGGCTCCCACATTTCTCTGGGGAGGATTCACGGGCTGACCTTTGATCTGAATGGAGAAAGGGTTCTCCCCAAGAAAAGAAGCCTGCCGTGAAGTTGACACATGGGGATATATCTGATTTAAAAAGGGGTGGATTCCCATTCCGGATACTATTATTTCATCAAAAAATTATCCCGACTTCTCTTTCTTCTGGCAAACGAGAACTTCATCCACTAAAACAAGTATCACTGGGCAAAACCAACAGCGGACCCATGGCATTAGGAAAGCTGCGTCGCAGTGTGAGAACGGACATGGTGCACAATGACTCGCTCGCATTTAAAGGCCATTCTTGATCAAACGGTATTTACTTGAAGCTCAGAGCTATGAACCAACCAGCAGAAAGGCTGATTACAACAGTATTTAATTGTCCAATTCCTGTTTACAGGAGGTTTTCATGGAATCATTGTCCAAAACCTTTCAATCTGTTGGAAAAATAAATCACTAGCTTAAAAAGGAAATATCTCTTCTTTCTGCTCCATTACGGATGCCACTCAGGCCATAGCACACCATAAAAACACAGCATCCCCCCACCCCCCCGCACCCTCCTCCCCCACACACACTGTTTGGAGGGCTGCCACACAGTTCAGGAGAGCAAAAAACCTTTTGTCGGTCCTTGGCGTGATTCTAATTTATTGGGTGCTTACACAAATGATCATGAGTGGTTTCAGAAAAGACAGACAGATGGAAGAACTAAGTTTCAGAAGAGTCCCATGAGTCCCAGGAGGTGGATGTGCCCTGACCAGCAACACTACACTGTGTTTGTGGCATCAACGTATGCCATTCTGGTTTGCTGGAAGGTAAAAAGCCTTTGATTCAGTGGTGATGGAATACCATGCCCATTGTAGTAAGGGTAATGTAATGGCATCATATATTCCTTACAACATTTCAGAGGTGCTTTTATGAATGAAATCACTGATCTCCTAACTCTAAAAGTTCATATGGAATTAGAGAAATGCCCAGTATGTTAGGAAGGAAACTAAAGGGAGCCCACGAGTCAAAAAATCTGAACACAAGAATCCCTGCTCTTTAGTAATTTAGGTTTCATGCAACTTTATGGTTTTTAAAAAACGCTCTCTCCAAGAGGAAGGCGCTGTCTGCTGTTGGCCATCCTCTTTCTTGTCATAGTATTCATCCGTACAACTTCTTCTCCTGTGGTTCTTGGCTTCTTTCTACAGCACAGGTTCACATTTATGAAGCAGCCAGTAAGAACTCCCAGCCTGAGAGGACCTTGAAACCAGAAGGAACTGGAGGAGATTTAAACAAGGTGACCCAAGGAAAGCACAAGATCTTTCTATGCATTGAAGATGACCAAATCAAAGACAAAAGTGCTCGACCATTATGGCCTATGGCAAACTTGGGCTGGCTGAAGCACCCTTCGCTTCCATTTAGAACCCTGGTGAGGCCCCTTAGACCACCACTGGGCTGTCCTCCTCCCTCCATAGAGAGAGTTCTGGGCTGTGCCATGGAGGCGTCTGTCAACACAGACATCCGGTAGTCCTCGTTCTATGGAAAAGCAGCTGTTCCCTGTGACATGACTCCATTCCCGCAGCCGCCTGCTATTCAGCTGGGCTGACTGACAGCAGAGCACAGGGTTGGAAGACCACCCTCTCAGACGGGTGAGACTATAGCTGTGGTTTGACTTCATTTAGCCATTTACCAAATGCAATGATCTGGAGCTTTGGCAAGTCACTTGGAGAAGACTTAGATTTCAAATGAAGAAACGTGTGTTTTACATTGTCTCAGCTTCATTCATTAAACCCAAACCAGATTAAACTCCCATTTGTGCCCATCCACATGGGATGAGAGAGAGGGAGCCTGCCCAGGACCACTCTCTCCCACGCTCTCTTCATGACTTTCCTTTTTAGATAACGAGGGGGCCCTCCTTCACTTGGTCATGGGTTGCAGTATCCTGGACACTGGCTCAGCCATGCCAGAGCTCCCAGTCTGCTGTCATCCCATGCCGGGCTGTGCCTCTGCCCCTCTGCAGCCCTCCACGCAGGCAGGTGTTGACAGAGGCCCCATCTCCACTGCACCGCCTCCTCTGGAGCATGGAACGTCTGGGCTGTGATGGCAGGCTCTGGTGCTGGGAGACGGAGGGCCCTCAGGGATCTCTTTCTATTTGATTAGACAGAATGTAGTTTCCGCTGCACAGCAGCTGTGAGCCTGCTCTGCAGGAGGGCTAAGGAGGCATAATGCGGATGATGGACAAAGTGGCCTCTGTACGTTTGGATTAATCCTGGGATGCTTTTCCCTGAGTCATTTGGTTTAAAATGATTTCCTTATGAAAGCATAGAAAGTGCATCCTGGATAAGAGACAAAGCAACATTTAAACTCCAAAGGCTGAGCTCTGCCGCTCTCTATGGAGGGGAAATGTGTGCTGAGCCTTGATGGAGCAGAATCGTCATGCATCCAGACAGGCGGTCCCTGAAGCCAGTGGCTTTGGAGCAAGTCGTGGAGTAAGACAAACTTAGGGTCTTGGAAGAATGGGTCAAAGGTCACATGCCAGATACTTGCATGCCAGGCTCTGTGGGGACAGTCAAAGGCAGCCCAGAAACCAGAGCTGGAAGCTGGGCTGAACATGTTTGGGGCAAAAAAGGAAAATGCGTGTGTGTTTACAGTGAGTCTGTTTTGTGTGCTTTGATAAAGGGAAGCTGTGGCCATTTGGCATCTGTTGATGTGCAGCTTGCTACAGAAGGAGAGCTGGCTTTCACACACTAAACACCTTTATCCTTGCACTTTGAAAATAAGAGTTACATCTTGTCTTTAATCTCACTTAAGAAAGCCTTCTCTGATGGTAGTTTGTATTTCTGTGGGGTCGGTGGTGATATCCCCTTTATCATTTTTAATTGCGTCTATTTGATTCTTCTCTCTTTTCTTCTTTATTAGTCTTGCTAGTGGTCT
>NW_020254684.1:0-1217 GCF_003255815.1 Theropithecus gelada
TTTCTTCACAGAATTGGAAAAAACTGCTTTAAAGTTCATATGGAACCAAAAAAGACCCCGCATCTCCAAGACAATCCTAAGTCAAAAGAACAAAGCTGGAGGCATCACGCTACCTGACTTCAAACTATACTACAAGGCTACAGTAACCAAAACAGCATGGTACTGGTACCAAAACAGAGATATAGACCAATGGAACAGAACAGAGTCCTCAGAAATAATACCACACATCTACAGCCATCTGATCTTTGACAAACCTGAGAGAAACAAGAAATGGGGAAAGGATTCCCTATTTAATAAATGGTGCTGGGAAAATTGGCTAGCCATAAGTAGAAAGCTGAAACTGGATCCTTTCCTTACTCCTTATACGAAAATTAATTCAAGATGGATTAGAGACTTAAATGTTAGACCTAATACCATAAAAATCCTAGAGGAAAACCTAGGTAGTACCATTCAGGACATAGGCATGGGCAAAGACTTCATGTCTAAAACACCAAAAGCAACGGCAGCAAAAGCTAAAATTGACAAATGGGATCTAATTAAACTAAAGAGCTTCTGCACAGCAAAAGAAACTACCATCAGAGTGAACAGGCAACCTACAGAATGGGAGAAAATTTTTGCAATCTACTCATCTGACAAAGGGCTAATATCCAGAACCTACAAAGAACTCAAACAAATTTACAATAAAAAAACAAACAACCCCATCAAAAAGTGGGCAAAGGATATGAACAGACATTTCTCAAAAGAAGACATTCATACAGCCAACAGACATATGAAAAAATGCTCATCATCACTGGCCATCAGAGAAATGCAAATCAAAACCACAATGAGATACCATCTCACACCAGTTAGAATGGCGATCATTCAAAAGTCAGGAAACAACAGGTGCTGGAGAGGATGTGGAGAAATAGGAACACTTTTACACTGTTGGTGGGATTGTAAACTAGTTCAACCATTATGGAAAACAGTATGGCGATTCCTCAAGGATCTAGAACTAGATGTACCATATGACCCAGCCATCCCATTACTGGGTATATACCCAAAGGATTATAAATTATGCTGCTATAAAGACACATGCACACGTATGTTTATTGCGGCACTATTCACAATAGGAAAGACTTGGAATCAACCCAAATGTCCATCAGTGACAGATTGGATTAAGAAAATGTGGCACATATACACCATGGAATACTATGCAGCCATAAAAAAGGATGAGTTTG
>NW_020254685.1:0-1217 GCF_003255815.1 Theropithecus gelada
CAAACTCATCCTTTTTTATGGCTGCATAGTATTCCATGGTGTATATGTGCCACATTTTCTTAATCCAATCTGTCACTGATGGACATTTGGGTTGATTCCAAGTCTTTCCTATTGTGAATAGTGCCGCAATAAACATACGTGTGCATGTGTCTTTATAGCAGCATAATTTATAATCCTTTGGGTATATACCCAGTAATGGGATGGCTGGGTCATATGGTACATCTAGTTCTAGATCCTTGAGGAATCGCCATACTGTTTTCCATAATGGTTGAACTAGTTTACAATCCCACCAACAGTGTAAAAGTGTTCCTATTTCTCCACATCCTCTCCAGCACCTGTTGTTTCCTGACTTTTGAATGATCGCCATTCTAACTGGTGTGAGATGGTATCTCATTGTGGTTTTGATTTGCATTTCTCTGATGGCCAGTGATGATGAGCATTTTTTCATATGTCTGTTGGCTGTATGAATGTCTTCTTTTGAGAAATGTCTGTTCATATCCTTTGCCCACTTTTTGATGGGGTTGTTTGTTTTTTTATTGTAAATTTGTTTGAGTTCTTTGTAGGTTCTGGATATTAGCCCTTTGTCAGATGAGTAGATTGCAAAAATTTTCTCCCATTCTGTAGGTTGCCTGTTCACTCTGATGGTAGTTTCTTTTGCTGTGCAGAAGCTCTTTAGTTTAATTAGATCCCATTTGTCAATTTTAGCTTTTGCTGCCGTTGCTTTTGGTGTTTTAGACATGAAGTCTTTGCCCATGCCTATGTCCTGAATGGTACTACCTAGGTTTTCCTCTAGGATTTTTATGGTATTAGGTCTAACATTTAAGTCTCTAATCCATCTTGAATTAATTTTCGTATAAGGAGTAAGGAAAGGATCCAGTTTCAGCTTTCTACTTATGGCTAGCCAATTTTCCCAGCACCATTTATTAAATAGGGAATCCTTTCCCCATTTCTTGTTTCTCTCAGGTTTGTCAAAGATCAGATGGCTGTAGATGTGTGGTATTATTTCTGAGGACTCTGTTCTGTTCCATTGGTCTATATCTCTGTTTTGGTACCAGTACCATGCTGTTTTGGTTACTGTAGCCTTGTAGTATAGTTTGAAGTCAGGTAGCGTGATGCCTCCAGCTTTGTTCTTTTGACTTAGGATTGTCTTGGAGATGCGGGGTCTTTTTTGGTTCCATATGAACTTTAAAGCAGTTTTTTCCAATTCTGTGAAGAAA
>NW_020254686.1:0-1217 GCF_003255815.1 Theropithecus gelada
AGTGTTCTGTTAATTCATCTCACAGAGTTACAGCTTTCTCCTCAAGAAGCCGTTCCCTAAGCCTGTTCTTGTGGAATTTGCAAAGTGATATTTGGAAGCCCACAGAGGGCGATGGTGAAAAAGAAAATATCCTCAGAGAAAAACTGGAAAGAAGCTTTCTGAGAAGCTGCTTTGAGATGTGAGATTTCCACTCACAGAGTTACATCTGTATTTCGTGGATCTGTATGCTAGCCTTATTTCTGTGGAATCTGAGAACTGATATTTCGGATCCCTTGGAAGACTATAGGGCCAAAGGAAATATATTCCGATAACAAAGAGAAAGAAGCTTTCTGAGAAACTTCTTTGTGTTCTGTGAAATGATCTCACAGAGTTACAGCTTTTCCCTCAAGAAGCCTTATGCTAAGCCTGTTCTTGTGGAATTTGCAAAGTGATATTTCGATGCCCATAGAGGGCTACGGTGAAACAGGAAATATCCTCAGATGAAATCTGGAAAGAAGCTTTCTTAGAAACGGCTTAGTGTTCTGTTACTTTATCTCACAGAGTTACAGCTGTCCCCTCAAGAAGCCGTTCGCTAAGCCTGTTCTTCTGGAATTTTCAAAGTGATATTTGGAAGCCCATAGAGGGCTATGGTGAAAAAGAAAATATCCTCAGAGAAAAACTGGAAAGAAGCTTTCTGAGAATCTGCTTTGTTATGCGTGACTTCAACTCACAGAGTTACATCTGCATTTCGCGGATCTGTTTGCTAGTCTTATTTCTCTGGGATGTGAGAACTGATATTTCGGATCCCTTGCAGGTCTATAGGTCCAAAGGAAACATTCTCCGATAACAAAGAGAAAGAAGCTTTCTGAGAAACTTCTTTGAGTTCTCTGAAATCAACTCACAGAGTTACAGCTTTCCCCTCAAGAAGCCTTTCACTAAGCCTGTTCTTGTGGAATTTGCAAAGTGATATTTCGATGCCCACAGAGGGCTACGGTGATTCCGGGTGCGGTGGCTCACGCCTGTAATCCCAGCACTTTGGGAGGCCAAGGCGGGCGGATCACAAGGCCAGGAGATCGAGACCACGGTGAAACCCTGTCTCTACTAAAAATACAAAAAATTAGCCGGGCGCGGTTGTGGGCGCCTGTAGTCCCAGCTACTCGGGAGGCTGAGGCAGGAGAATGGCGTGAACCTGGGAGGCGGAGCTTGCAGTGAGCCGAGATCGCGCCACTGCACTCCAG
>NW_020254687.1:0-1216 GCF_003255815.1 Theropithecus gelada
AGGAAAAAGTGACAGAAATTACAAAATATTAGTAATACAGATGTTCCTTGAATCAAAGAATATCACTAACTTTTATTCCTGGCGAGGCGCCATGTCTCACACCTGTAATCCCAACACTTTGGAAGGCCAAGGCGGGCAGATTGCTTGAGCCCAGGAGTTCGGTACAGGATGGCCAACATGAGGAAACACCATCTCTACAAAAATCCAAAAAATTAGCTAGGTGTAACGCTGCACGTCTGTGGTCCCAGCTTCTCAGGCGGCTGTGGGAGGATCGCTTGCACCTGGGAAGTTAAGGTTGCGGTGAGCCGAGATTGCATCACTGCACTCCAGCTGGGCGACAACAGAACCAGAGTGTCTCAGAAAAAAAGAGAGAAATGAACATTTTGGATAGAAAATAAAGGCAAGGGCCAAGTGTGGTGGCTCACGCCTGTAATCCTAGCACTTTAGGAGGCTGAGGCAGGTGGATCACTTGAGGTCAGGAGTTGAAAACCAGCCTGGCCAACATGGTGAAGCCCCATTTCTACTAAAAAACACAATAAAATTAGCCAGGTGTCATGGCGGACACCTGTAATCCCAGCTACTTGGGAGGCTGAGGCAGGAGAATCCCTTGAACCCAGGAGGTGGTTTCATTCATTTGTACTTAAACCAGCCAAAGTAATGCTAATGTCATTATGATGTCTCATTATGAGGCCACTGCACTCCAGTCTGGGCAACAGAATGAGACTCCCTCTCAAAAATAAACAAGAGAAAAAAAGGAAATAAAGGCTGGAAGAGGATAAGCCAATTAATGAAAGAAAATGGCCAATAAATAATGAACAATGATTAGACTTATTAGTAAGCAAATGCACACAGATAAAAACGAAACAAGCTGGAGGTTGCTGGCAGAAAGAAAAAAAAGGAAAAAAAAAAGTTTGTATTTTAATGAGAACCAGTGTGAGTTAGGGATTCTCCTCCTAACCTGGAAAGCAGAGTTACATACTTCTTTTTTTATTAAGGAAACGTTGGAAAGATTTTCACAATATTGGTCTGTGCAGGAAAGTGGTCAAATTATGACACATTCACGTAATAGAATATTTAAGGAAAGAAAGAGGTGAAGAAAGTTAGGAAAGCATTTCATCTTCATACTTAAATTATTTGCAGGAGGCGATGTGCTGACACATAGAACACACATCTATGTGCATCCACAGAGATCTTAGCCATGCAAATTAGTCTAATT
>NW_020254688.1:0-1216 GCF_003255815.1 Theropithecus gelada
GCCAGCTTCTTACCGAGGTTGTAATGAGGAAAATATTTTTCTCTTGTTTGTCACATTTTAATGTAATACTTGTGAAGAACGTGACTCTGCATGTACACTGTAAGCACCCACACACCGTGAACATTCTGCTCTCCCGTGACTGTATTCGCAGGTCACAAGGACAAAACTTCTCCATAGTAGCCAAAAAAAGAGAAAAAAATATTTTTTACCATGACTTCCACTGATCTGAAAGACACAGATGTGGTTTTTCCTTCCTAAAAAGATCCAAATGATCCACAGGCCAGGTTTAATAAACACGTTGGTCCAGGTGGGAAAATGACCCCTCAGCCTCCCTCCCCTCAAAGACCAGGGCAGCCAGGAAACTGCGCTCTCCAGTAAATGACAGCCAGCAGGATTCCCTAAATAAGCAACTGGAAGATTCCCATCTCACAGAGGGCGCCTTTCAAGACTCAAGATTTTCCCACACTCCCTGAATGTCCTACCAAGAACAGGGCTAGCCAACTGAGGACTGAGGCAGTAAACAAACATGTTTTCGGCTAGGTGCGGCGGCTCACGCTTGTAATCCTAGCACTTTGGGAGGACAAGGCAGGCGGATCACAAGGTCAGGCGATCGAGACCATCCTGGCTAACACGGTGAAACACCCATGTCTACTAAAAATACAAAGAATTAGCCAGGCATGGTGGCGGGCACCTGTAGTCCCAGCTACTCAGGAGTCTGAGGCAGGAGAATGGCGTGAAGCCGGGAGGCGGAGTTTGCAGTGAGCTGAGATCATGCCACTGCACTCCAGCCTGGGCAACAGGGCAAGACTCCGTCTCAAAAAAACATAAAATAAGTAAAATTTAACAAGTTTTCAGCAAACAGCATCATCGACCCACAAATGAGAGGTACCGTTTTCATTTTAGGAGGGAAACACTACAAAGCACATACATTTTAGCCCATAAGTGAATTCTTTGGGCGTTCCTGTGTCTGCTGTCAAATGCAGCACATCACCTCAAAAGGCAAAGTTCTATAAGTCACGTCCAAGGTGGGGGAAAATCATTCTAAGTTTTAGCAATTCAGTAAGAACCTGATCAAGAGAAACCTACTTGTTCCAGACTCTAAGCAGCAATATATTGCTACAATGTAATGCAAACAAAGGGATGATTTAGAAAATTTCAATGCTAATAATAGACAAAAATGTAATTGGATTTATTCTACTCTAGACAGAGAGCAGCC